>NW_027355059.1:0-4347 GCF_012295235.1 Primulina huaijiensis
GCAATCGGATGTGATGAGGTTCTTGCTGAGGGTTAGATGCTGGGAGTACCGTCAGCTTCCGTCCATCGTACGTGTTACGCATTCAACGCGACCCGACAAGGCTAGACGCCTCGGCTATAAGGCGAAGCAGGTATGTATTTGAATGCTCTCGTTGCTTATCTCGTTTCTCTTCGTCTTTTTTTGGGAATTAGGATTAAGGATACTAGATTTTTGGCGTGTATGTTGCAGACTTGCAATGATATTACGTTCGTGCAACCGTAAATATGTGATCTGTTCTTCTGTATGTCATGTTATAAGTGATACTCATGTATATGTTATAGTTTTTGTAAAAAAATAATGCTTAAGTTTGCAGTATCTCGTTTTAGTTGGTTGGCTATGCTATTCCATTTTCATCAACGGACTGTCAATAACTCCGTGGTCGACGGCGAAGAAAGAAATGAAGGGATGTTCTTTTGGGAAAATGTAGAATAATACACCTGTCGAGACGAAAGCACAATGGGAACAGTAGATTTCTGGGTGGTATTCTTAAATTTTTTGAAGATTCCGGCCTTGTCAAATTTTTTTGTACGTTTATCGGGTCTTGTGAGAAACAACCACAATTATTGTTGGAATATCGAGGCTTTGGGTTTTTGTGCTTCTTTTAGGCGCTTGAAACTTAGAAGATATAAAATCACTGTCTTGCTTAATTATTTTTGCTATTCTCAAGGGCCAGTGGCCGGCCATCCAAACCAATAAACTTGTTGGAACGTCTCATTAATGTCAAATAGGATTTACAGAATTTCTTGATCACGCGATGCAGATATTATATCATTAATGAATTTCTTTATCATATATTTCGACTGTGTAATTTGGCTGAATTATACCTACAGGGTTATGTCATTTACCGAGTTCGTGTCAGACGCGGTGGAAGGAAGAGGCCGGTGCCTAAAGGCATTGTCTATGGTAAGCCCACTAACCAGGGTGTCACTCAACTCAAATTCCAGCGCAGCAAGCGGTCTGTTGCGGAGGAGAGGGCAGGGAGGAAGCTGGGTGGCCTGAGGGTTCTGAACTCATATTGGATCAACGAGGTTCACACTCTAAAAACATTTAATTAGATTCATTTATTTTGTTTTCTAAAACAATTTGGATATGTTACGGTGAATTAAAATCTCAAGCAAATTTCTTTTACAAATGCCAGAAGTTTATGTCGTCCCATATAGATGCTTCTGAAATAGCCTTGTGGAAATCTATTATGGTGTGTTGGTCATTTTAGGATCATCAAAGTTGTTTTTGGCACATGTCAAGTTATAACTGCTCTGCTTTCAAAGCACATCTTCTGACACTTGTCTAAATATTGTTTGGTAATGATGTAGGATTCAACGTACAAGTATTTTGAAGTTATACTCATTGATCCAGCCCATACAACAATCCGGAATGACCCAAGGATCAACTGGATCTGCAATCCTGTCCACAAACACAGGGAGCTTCGTGGGCTTACATCTGCTGGAAAGAAGTTTAGGGGTCTCCGAGGAAAAGGTCACCTGCATCACAAAGCTCGTCCTTCGAGAAGAGCTACTTGGAAGAGGAACCAGACTCTGTCTCTCCGCCGGTATCGTTGATCTTCATGAAATTTTTTGGTTTTCTACAAGAAACCTAAATCTTTAATCTGGTGGTAGAGTTGTTTTCTACTCGAGAAGAAGCGTTCAGTTTTATCTTATTCAGTTATTTGATCGCCATTCCTGAGTTCGGAGTGCAGCAGCTCTTACTAGATCTGCTATACAGTTTATATTATTTGTGTTTCCTATAGACTTCTCTGCAGAATGTGTAATTTATTCGAGGAAAATTCAGAGATTTACTTGTCTTGAACATTTGGTCGAGTTGAATGATAAGCAGTGAAAGTACCTTGAATCCTATTGTTGCCAATCGACTTACTTTGTGTTGAATATGATATATTTCTGGTTTTAGTGAAACATAATGGTATAATATATGTAGCAAGCTCATATAATTTACCCAATTATTAATTGATAACAATATTGATAATTCATGTATGTTTACTCCATTTTCAAATGTCATTTAAAATCAACAAATATTAAACTAAAGGACTGACTTCCAATTACATTTGATTTGATGTAGTACATTCTATTTTATATCAAAATAATTACCGCAAGATTAAATTGGGTTTAAACGATCGTGACTGAGAGGAAGCAATTCATGGGATTTTTTTGCTTTTATACGAGTTCGGACTTACATCTCTGGTTCAAAGGGATTGGAAAGAGGCGATGCATTGTTTTACTCATATTTACGAAGCCCACTATACACTTTGTAAAAATTAATTTAACTAGCAATCTATCCACGTGATAATACTTTTGTAAAGATTTTTAACATCATTAGTTATTTTAAACAAAATAATTTATTAATTATGATTACCAATTACTTTTGCAAAGATTTTTGTCCATTTTTTTTTTTTGGATCAATGATACATTAACAATTGCGATGAACATTTTTATTCAAAATGTCATCCCAGTACTATTGCCATTGGGCCTGTCGAGATTTACCGTTGCTCCAGTTTAATATTAGCAATTGCTAAGTTTACAAATTATTGGCTTTTTTGTTCCTTGGGAGTACAAACAGCATAAAAGAACAACATATATATTTTTTAGCGGAGTTTGAATTAGAATGATGTCTCAAGGACTGACACAATTGGAGATTTCTGATCTCTGTAGTCATGCAATGTTTTTCACTTTTTTGTTTGCATTACACAGCTTTTCAAATTTAAATTCAGAGCTTTTTTTTTCTACGTTTTTGTTCAAAGGGTGACAGCATTTTCAAGATCTTTTCAGTCTGAATGTTCAAGTTTCTTTTCTACTCTGCGTGCGAGTTCTCTAATTTGCAGCAACATGGTAGAGGCTCCAATCCAAATGGCATTCCTTTGCAGGTTTTCTCGTGGTTCAGTCCAGACTATTCTTCCTCCAAACAAAAACATAAGAGCTGGTCGCCTTTGTGGTTACTTGACAATCAGATCAAAAATATTGACAACAAGGCCGGGGAATAAAACGAGGTTAGGAGGCAGAGCTGAGGAATCTTCAGGACAAATTAAGCAGTCTAAAGGTATGCCTCCTTTCAATAATCTTTCACCAGCATGCTTTCTGCCAACTAGTTCCTGTAACAACTATACATGGGAAAAACCAGTGGAATTAGTTTCCTTTAAGAGCAAAAACAATCTGGCTGCAAATAATATCTTTACAAGTTTAGTCTTCTAACAGAGCCAACACCTATGAAATTAGAGCAGCTAAAGGCTCCATAAATCACAGGATCTTATGTGAATATTATGCTTGACGGCTGGAGTACATTATGGAAGCAAAGCAGTGTAGTTTTAACTGTTTTGCTGTGAGACTGTGTTGCTTTAGCTTTGTCGAGTATCTTGTCATGAGACTTGTAAGATTTAGTGATCAATGACTTTTAGGTAGAAACGTTCCACAGCAATCCATCAGTTTCAGTGATATTTAAGTCCTGGGCTCTGAAAAGGAGTCATACTTGAAACGAGGACCAGAAGGAATGCAATGCCAATCGAATGAATCGTGGCTAAAAAGAACGTTAAAAGTTTTTCTTCTTGTTTTCCAATGTTGCTTTTGGTAGGGAAAATAGTAATCTAATATATAATACAGATCATAAAGAATGTATTGATAGTTGAAATTTTTTCGTTTTACTTGCACATGTCTGCTCATTGTACCCCAATTATATTGACAGTGATCTACCTTTTTGGGTGGTTTCTCTGAATTGCTTAAATTCTTTGATATTTCAGAGAATCACCTACCTTCATTTTATATATTATAATGTACCAGTCATCTTTTATACCAAATTAATTACCTTGAAATAATAATTGTAAATCAGCAAATTTTGGGATTCTATCATTGGATATTCCGAAATGGTTGGCCTACTGTTCCTTATCTACTGCTTAAATTCTTGCAGGGGAGGCGCATCAACATTGAACGGGACTATAGGTCAAAGGAATTTGAGCTGCAGGATGTCAAAAAGTTAATATATTCAGAAGAAACTTCTGCACCTTCATCTACTGTGGACGAGCTTCATCAAGAGATATCTGTTTGTTTCTCAAAACCCATTACATCCTTCGTTTGTTTATCATACTATCTTAAGTTTTTGTTGGCACGAATGTAGAGTTCAAGCCTGTCAAATTGCTATATTGTACAACTTGTTTACCGTTCCTTTGTCTGAGATGATGTGCAGAAACCGAAAGATTGGATAAGAGACAGGGAAATTTTTGTAGAAAAGCTTCAGATGGAAGTGAATGAAGCAGCGATTAAAGCTAAAGATTTCAGAATTTCATTTGAAAATTTGTGTGGTGATTGC
>NW_027355060.1:0-4353 GCF_012295235.1 Primulina huaijiensis
TATTTTTTATTCTAAGAGTATTAATTTTTATTGTGAATATCGGTATGGTTGACCCGTTTCACATGTAAAGATTCGTGAGACCGTCTCAAAAAAAACCTACTCTATGCATAAAAAGCCAACGGTATTTAATGTTTATGGTATTATGTTCGATCCCAATTATAAAACAATTTCACTGAACATAAATTTTTGTGAAGGATACTAAAAATTCAAATTAAGTAAGCAAATTCAAATTAGGGAATAAATAATTCATCGGATTCCATAATTTATTATCCTTCCAGGTGCACATAAACTCTATATATTCTGCTTCAAAGAAAAAAAATTATATTTTCCAAATGATAATAAAAAAAAATTGAGGATTTTTAATTATGCAACAAAAAATAAAAATAAAGAGACGCAATTGTAGGGGAGGGGGTCAAATCACTCAAACCCCCACGTGAAATCTCACCCTGATGCATCCAAATGGAAATCCAAAGCAATGAATATACTGTTTTCTTACAAAATATCGTGTGCTGGAAAAGCAGAGACGGAACTTTGTACTGTTAAAAAGTACCTCGATATTGCAGAATCTCGCAATATTCCCCACATTTTGATCTCCATACCCAGTTTCCTTCATCAGTGACATAATAATAATCTTTAAATTGCATCATTCAACCAACTTTGCAAAAAGTAAATTTATAAAAATTGCTACTGTTTTAAAAATTAAACATAGACTAGCATTTAATTATGTCAAGATGCAAAGATAAATTCTCATCTGTCAGTATTATAAAAAGCGAGAAAAAACACGGATTAAAAGCAAAGCTTGAAAAGGAAAAATGTTTTGATTCGGGGAAAAATAAGAAAAAGAGGGTGAATTTTTTAGATGAGATTTTTTAGTTAATTATATTTTTTTTTAATAAAAATTAACTTTTAGATTCTAAATTAAAAAAATAATATATATATAAAGGAGTTCCGTACTTTTTTATTTTTTATAAAAATTTTTAATATATCATATTTTGACCAAATTAACCTATCGGACAAATATAAGAAATTAAATTATAATTTTAAGTTTTACAAAACTAAATGTTTTTTCAAACAAAACTATATTGTTTAACACAGAGAAGACGAGCACCAAGATGTAAATAGATTCTGCTAAAGTTAGTAGTGTGTGTAATAATTTTTTTCCTTAAAAAACATATTTAAATCCAGTTAAACACTTGAGATGCATGAAGCCAAACACTATTTGCGGAAAAAGATCATCAATGGACAAGAAAGATAACAATGGCGTCATCCGGGATAACAGAACACCACTCCGATGGTTTAATTCGATCCTAATAACTGATACTAAGCCAAGAAAATCTGTTTCTCAGAAGCTCAAAGCATTAACACACAAATGCAAAAAAACTCCGATCGACGGAAGAAAGCAGGCAACGGCAGCGAAAAAATGGCTAATTCCACAGAGATGGAGGTTCGTTCAAATCTATCGACAACCCGCGTGTCACAACCCCAAGATATTGTGGAGAACCGTCTCCCTTCTCCGGAGGAGTCACGGTTCCAGCCGCCGTGTATCCTCCATTCCCCTGAGAGGGCACATCTCGGAGCATTCTAGGGTGGATGTCGTCGTTATTCATACCTCTGTCGGACGGGGACACCCATCGGTTGTCCGAGTTAAGACTGAGGTCTAACGAAAGTCCCGACGAGCTGGTCGCGGGAAAGTTAGTTTTTGCTTTGGCACCGCGAAGAGACCTAGCGGCGTCGTCGTATGCCAGAGCCGCCTCCTCAGGCGTATCGAAAGTGCCCAACCAGACACGGGTTTTCTTCCAGGGATCACGTATCTCCGCCGCGTAACGTCCCCATGGACGCTTTCTAACTCCCCTGTAGTGGGCTTCGCGCGTCGAAGCCATGAATAAGAGTGGCAAGTTTTAGAGAGAAAACGACTAGGGAAACATTATGAGTTGCTAAGGTTAAAAGGACACATAAAGCTATTAGCGTTATGCGTCGCAGTAGCGTGTCAAGGTGGAGAGGCCCCAGATAGCCTCTCGTAAACGTCGGCACAAACAACTCCCTTTAATATAGACATAACTGTGGAATTACTCTTTGCATCGAGACTAGGTCTTTATGCGTGCCAACACTCTCGTTTTGACTAAATTTGGCGTCCCATTAAAATCCCCATATTTTATTTTTAAATGTATATGGAATTTAACTAATCAAAAGAGAATTTATTATGACTTGAGACAATAGACATTGATTGGTACAGCAAGGTTTCTTAAATGGCCACAAGTATAATATGCAAGAAAAGGGGGGTCGTAAAAGAGAATTTATGAAGGCCGGTCGGTGGTAGGTCAAACTGACCATCCGCACCGGGATTCATTCTTCTTTCGATATTCTTTGCTTTTAGAATGATTTAATTTCATATATTCTCTTAATTGGATAAGTCCTCTTATAAATTGTACGTGTTCCTTAATTTCTGGATACCGAACCACCAAAGTTCACATTTCAGTTGGCATTGTAAAATTGTGTTTAGAATGATAGATATGAGATGATGAATTTTGAATTTCATAACTTGTTTGGATAAACAAAATTGAAATGGATTTAAAATTTACTTTTTATGCAATTTTAAACGTAAATGTGTAAGGTTTCAAATATATTTAATATTGTGTAAGGTTTCAAATATATTTAATATTGAGTATCATTAGTTCGGAGCGCATCTATTTCTTGCAAATGGATTCTCATATGAACTAATGTTGGATTCGGCTTTGTTATAATAGAATGCTTCAATTGATCAGTTCTTCAACCTGCATTATAGATGGATAATCAAACCTTAAGATGCTCAAAATTGGATTAGATTCAAGTGAAATTTCATCTGTATCAACAGTCCTGGATTCAAACATGTTCTCATGAACAATGTCAATTTGACTCATTCCGATGGACGATAATCACAACTGTTACCATTGTAATACTTTGGAACCGAGCTTATGGAAAGAAAGAAAGAATTTCAATGCTGGATCTCCATAGCCAGCGAGAAAGATTTTCAATTCTGGATCTCCATAGCCAGTGCTATGGAAGCAAAGAGAGGCAGTGCCATCTTGAAGAAAAATGAGTGCTTCGACAAATACTCGCTCATTATCTTGAGTGCTCCAACTAGACTGCAATGAATAAACCAGTGTTCCTTCAATTGAAACATCAAATGAAGGTTCGTTGTCAAAGCTAGGTTCATCGACCAACCCAAAGTAGATTCTCACTCAATAATGACCACGAGGAACCCTGTTTATGTTGTAGCAGTTTTCAGGACCCTCGGACAAAGGGAAATAGCGAATGGTATTGAGTGAGGGACTGATGAAACTTGGTCCGGTAGCATTGCCTGGAATTCCTCCCGTGTAAGCAAAATCCTTGTACCAGGGAGTGTTTGTTGGAGGAATATGAACATCATTACGAGCTCCACAGCTCATTCGCATGGCATATGGCGCTGTTATAAAAGAAAAAGAAAAAGAAACAAAAAACAGACATGATAGACGAGTGAAAAGAGTCAGCAGTATCAAAATTGATATCAGTGATCATAACATGCTTAAGAGCAATAATCAACCAAGGATAACCAATTAAGATATAAAACTTACTTCATAACATACGGATAGTCACCAACAAGACATGCTAATAGTCCTGGCATATCCTGCTCACATTTTTTTTCAGTCCATCCTATCTTTCATTTATCAACTGAAACACCAACAATTCATGTTCATTTATTAAATTAAATTAAATTAATTAATAACAAATAATAAATTAGCAAGTGTAGTTTTCTTATAACAAATTTTTGAAATTTTAAATTCAAGAAAATTTCAGAAACGGGCGGCGTAACATAATTCAGACTAATAAAGTGGACTTTATTGTTGACCCTTTATCCCATCCAAGCGACCAATAAAAAGATTTGAAAAAATGTGATTACAGGAATTGACGGCTGCATGAATTAATGAGCCATCAATGGAGACTTGCTACCCCAACCCTTTCACACAGTCTTTCATTTTATACTACAATCTTGTATTTGTTGATACAAGTATTGTTAACTCTTGTATACCCAAGGGGTGGTTGCTGCTCTCGAAGACTCAAATATGGATTAATTCAAACCAAATTCGAGTAAAAATTAAATATCAGAATTTTCGAGCTTCGAATATAACTAATTTGAGTATTAAAAAGAACTGTTCGACTCGATTTAGTTTGTTTGCATCTATATACACCACGCACTCATAAATTATACCGTATATAACATATTTTAGGCCGCCCATATTAGTTTTAATATGATACTTGTTGTCTACCTAATGATACATGTCCAAGTTTTCTAATGATACAATCATATATGTACGGTTTTATGTTATATTATCTTAT
>NW_027355061.1:0-4362 GCF_012295235.1 Primulina huaijiensis
TAAGAGTATTACTTTTTATTGTGAATATCGGTATGATTGACCCGTATCACATATAAAAATTCATGAGACTGTCTCATAATGACCTACTCAATATTTTTTCACCCAAAAAAAATGGATCGGACATGTACAATGAGATGACAAATAAAAGACGTGTTTCGTGGAGAGTAAGTGTCCACCGGTTGTAAGGAAACATACAGTATATCGCGTTGACGGCTTCTGGATTGGTCCGGTGAAAATTCATGGTCGGCTCTTTGTATTTGACCGCAAAAATATTAGAAAAGCATCAATTTAATGACTATTAAGAACTCCAAATTTCAACGTAAAACTATGGATAATATTCGTAGATAGACTTGAAAAGATGTCAAATAAACAAAATTTGATTCCTCAGTCACAAAATAAAATGAATCAACGACGTACAAATTTAAATGATAATACCCAATTCTAATTTAAAAAGTTAATATGAAGCAACATAAATTTTACAGATAACTAAATTATATTACTTTAAATGACAGTAGTAATTAAATTTCAAAAAATATTAAAAAACAATCTATAAATTTATTTAATTATTTATAATATTTAATTTTTTTTATATAAAATATGAAACACAAAAATTAATTTATGCGTATAAAATATGTACATGTATGCGTGGAACGTACTTCAGCTACTACATGTGTATAGGCAAAGGGCATCAAAAGAACGAGGTATTTAAAATTGAATGTTATTCGTAAAAAGGGGAAGAATAAAGTTATTAATTTTGTTTATTTGATTTAATGTTCTAATATGTTGCATGAAAGAGGAGGATATATTAACTTCAACGTCTCGCAAAGACTTGTAAATTTAAATATAAAATACCTAATAATTAAAAAAATATACGAGACAAGTGTGAAATTTGTGTTGAATCAAAGATGACCAAAACATATTTTCATTTTGTAACAATAAGTACTTCACCACTTGAATTAATTAACAAATATATATGCGATTTAAACTCGTGCAAACTCGAGGTGGGAAAAATATTTCATAACATTTATCGATGATTGCACAAGGTTCAATTATGTCTATTTATTGAAAAACAAATATGAAGTTTTAAAAGATTTCAAAACTTATAAGAACGAGATAGAAAATCAACTCAGACCAAATGTTAAATTGATTTGAAGTGATCAAGGTGGAGAGTGTGTTACTTCATTTGAAGAATTATGCTTGAATTCTGGCATAATTTATCAAACTATCTTACCCCAAAACATGTGGGGGAAACAATCATTTATGTGAATTACATTCTTAATAAAATATTACAATAGTGGTGTCAAAATCCGACCCAATTTTGTTCGACCCGAAAAACAGGTTTGGAGTTTTTTGGTTCAGGTCAGAAATCGGTGGGGGTCAAATAGTGTTGGACCCTATATCTGACCTGAAAAAATAAAAGGGTTCGGGTCACTTGAGTTGACCCGAAAATTTTATTTTTAAAAATAATATATAATTAATAAAAATTGTCTATATTTTTAAATATTATATGTTTGAAAAAATATATTACATATTTATATAATAAATTTTCATTTTTTAGTATTTATTTTGTACATTTTTTAAACAATTATTTATTTGATTTAGTAAATACAAATTTAATTTTCTATAATTAGACTTTCAAATTTAAATCATATATAAGAGATGTTTTGTTATTATTTGTTTAAATTAAAATAATTTTTTGAATTTTAATTTAATTATTTTTAAAAAATAAAAAAAATAAAATCGAGTTAAGTTGAGTTGATCGGAGTTAGTCGGGTTCGAGTTCAAGTTGGGAGTTTTCGGGTTGGTTTAGGTTTAAGTCGGGTTCGAGTTGAGCAATTTTTTAATACTATCATAGATCGACCCGACCCGACCGACCCATCCGAATGGACATTCCTATACCACACAAAGCAAAAGATGATACTCCATATGAATTATGAAAATGTCGTAAAACATCTTACAAATATTCAAAGTGTGGGAGTATTTGGTTAAAATATAAATACTTAAGCCAAAACAAATCAAAATTGGATCTAAAATAATTGATTGCATTTCACTATATATGCATATCATAGTAATGGCTTCTTAGTACATAAGGTAGCAATTTCTGATATAAATAAATGAATGATCATAGAATCAAAGGATGCTATATTATTTGAAAATATATTTCTTTTGTAAAGAAATGAAAGAAGCAATTTCAAACAGAAAACCTATGGGACTAAAATTGGTTCTCCTCTAATAAATGAATAACCAAGGCATAGTAAAAGAGAGAGTAAATAAGTCTTTTGATTATGATTTTATAATATACATATTAGATCATGAACCAAGAGCTATTCGAGAAGCTCTGTCTAATCCATAAGCACGTCTCTGGAAAGAATATATCAACAATGAAATAGATTACATCATGTATAATCATACTTGGAAGTTGATTGATTTCCCTCCGAGGTGCAAACCTTTAGGAAGCAAATGGATTTTTACAAGGAATTATAAAGAAGATTGATTTATAGATATATACAAAGAACGATTGGAAGCTAAATAATTCAAACAAAAGAAATGATGTGATTTATTTGATATACATTATCCAATTACTAAGATTACATTCATTTGTGTTCTCATAGCTATTGCTACATCACATGACCTTTAGATTCATTAAATGAACGTAAAAAAACCTTCTTCAAAGGAAAGTTATAAAAAAAAATATACATAGAACAATCAGATAAATTTGTTGCACCAAAACAAGATAAAAAAAATGTATAAACTTGTCAAGTCACTACAAGTACTCAAACAAACACCCAAAAAATGACATTAAAAATTCGACACCACAATGTTGTCAAATGTTTTCAAAATCAACGAATGTGAAAAATTTATACATCAAAGGTACAATTAGGGCTTATGTAATCGTGTTGGTTTTATATACATGAAATGTTAATTAGAAGAAGTAATCATGAATATTTAAAAAAATGTTGAAAAAACATTTTAACAAGAAGTATATAGGGTTATGTGATGTCATAGTAAGGATTAAAATCTCTAAGATGTTCGATGGAATTGTCTTATCCAAACTCGGTATGTCTAAAAGGTTATTAAAAGATTTAATGTCTTTAATAGTCCGTCGACTAGAACACCTATAGAATTAGAAATACATTTACCAAAAATCGAGAAGAACTTGTTTCTCAATTGGAATATGTAAGAATAATTGGTAGTCTAATGTATTAGAGGATTTCAATATCATATATAAGAAAATTTATTACCTTCATATCATGAAAAATGAATTCGAAAGTAGACCCATTGTTTCCATATGGGGATAGATCGTAACAATGAACCCGCCGTAGTTTCAATGCTCACTCCCACGTTGAAGGTTCAATTTCACATACATAACCGAATAAAGCTGTCATTAGTGTATGAAATACTTATTTGCTAGTTGTGAATTTGAGCATGGTTGTGTATTTTGGTAGAGTATTTGGAATTTGGAGACTAATATCTCACGGTCGTATATTGTGATAATATATTATGCAAATTCATATATGTATATATAGATACAAGAACATTAACTTTAATTTAATAAAGTGATTTAAACGAAGGAATTTTTTTTTGAATAAAGTGAGTAATTCCGAGAATTCATATTTAAATTTTGAATAAAAATTTGAATTTGGTTTATAACTCCCACAAGGATTTTAATTTTAAAATTTGAAATTCGAAATATAATTTAATTATGGTTTATAATTCCTAAAAGAGATTCAATATTCAAACATTAAACAAACACAAGCATTAATATACATTATAAACAATGAATTAAATATCTTTACACATTTATTATAATATATCTAAGCACATTTCTAGTTTATTTCTTTTTTTAGAATGTATATTTAGACGATAAATTATTTAAAATAGCAGATAACTCTATTTTATATGTATATATAGGTTAATAATAATAAAAAAATTCTTCTAAAATGATTTAGAAGTTGGAAATATTGAAGGACACAAACGGAGGTTTTATACATATGTATAGTAAAAAAAACTTTAAATTGCGCCATTAACATTGATCTGTCATATTATATTATCGATTGCATAATATAATTACTTTATCAGATTTCATTTTATATTATTTTATTTAAAAAAGCAAAAAAAGAAAAAAAAAATATAATATTGAAGTTAAAAGACAATCTGCGCGTGGGGAGTGCATGGCACTCTCCCAGGCAGGGGATGTCCACATTTTTTTAAAAAATATTTTAATTAAATAAAAGAGGCCGGAGTATTTTCAAAGTTGCAGACTCTGCGGACACCCTTAAATTTCGATTGTCTTTATTATTTCGTAATATTGGATTGGGCAAAAATTTGTGTGAGACGGTCTCACGGGTCGTATCTGTGAGA
>NW_027355062.1:0-483 GCF_012295235.1 Primulina huaijiensis
CCATAGCTCTGATACCACTTGAAAGGGGATCGGTTACGGTGACTGAAAGCGCAACGGAAGTTTAAAAAAACAAATTTTATGTGAAAATTTCGGCCACCTCCATATCTTGGTGTAGCAAATACAAAAACAACAAAATGTCATACATAGTGTCTTTAGAAAAATTATACCTATCAACCTCTTGAGGTTGATGAATGGCACCAACCAAGTTGTAAACAACTTGGCTCTTGAATGGATGAAGATCTACAAGCTTCCTCCTCCTTCAAAAATTAGGCCCACCACTTGTTAGGTAAATCCCTTCTTGTTTTGCACTAGAAAAACAAGAAGATTTTTCAATGAGAAGAATATTTCTTCCTCAACACTTGAAGAAGAAAAATGAGAGAAAAACTTGGAGAGAAGTGTCAAGGATTTTCGGCCAAGGTGTGTTTTTGGGAGGAAGGAAGACTTGTCTTGGACATGAAAAAAGTTGAAAGCAAAAGTTGCATG
>NW_027355063.1:0-4366 GCF_012295235.1 Primulina huaijiensis
GAGTATGGATAAGGTGGAGGAAGGAGAGGAGGAGGGGTAAGGTGACACGTGGAGCGTCCGCTCCTACGAAGGACGGACGCTCCACGTTAGAGCGTGTCGTAAAAGTGAAAGAAATTTTTTTTTGCAATTAGTTTTGAAAAAAATTTAAAAAAATACATTAGTTTTAAAAAAAACACGATGGAATTCGGATGCACAAAATGTTTTGAAAATAATATTTTAGGAATTTTAAATTATGAAAGGTTGTATTGTAAATTATTTGATTAACGAGGCTGTTTTTAAAAATATTGTTTTAAAGCGGGTTAGAATCCTCAAATTCTCTATATATATTTATTATTAATTGCGTAATATTAGAAATTTTTTTAACAAAGCATCTCGTGACAAATTGGAAATTTCAAAAATAATAAAAATTTTTTATAAAAAAAAATAATTTCCCTGCATTTTTAAAATTTTAAAATATAATTTATTTATGTTTCATTATCCGTTGGATTCTCCATTTTTCAGGGAACCCCAAATTTAAAACCCTTGGACCCCGATCGCGTAAATCCGATTCAATAGTGATTAGAAATCACAAGATATTGAATTGACGGTGATTTCACCGATATCCCAGTTCCATACGAATTCAAATGGCTGACAGGAAATCCAAGAAACGTGCATTTGTTGAGATATCTTCATCTTCTGAGGAATCGGAGTCTGTGATTGAGGAGTTCTCATCGGATTCTTGGTATTTTAACTTATAACGACTTAGTTTCCTCAGCAAAATTTAACCAATTTTCGTTGAATTATTTGGATGTGCCGTCTCTATGCATTAGGTTGGGTTTGTTATTTTCTTCTTACGCTTGGATTTTCGTTTCTTGATTCAGTACTGATGATAATTACGACGACGACGATGATGCGAGCAACTGGAGTTATTCTGAAAATGAGGACGAGGATGAAGATCATGCCGATGAAGATGATGAAGTATCGACGTGCAACAAAATTATTAAGTTTCTTCAAGGTGCAAGCTTGTGGGCATTATTGATCAACTAAGATTTCGGTGAAATTGTTCATTTTTTTCGTAATGATCTTATTTATCATGGTTATAATTAGATGAATTTGGATTGTTTGTAATGCTCGTAAATTAGTGCAGCATACGTTTACGCATGTGGATGTAGTTAGATTATTTCCCTATGTTTTGCAGGAAGAGCTGATCTTCAAGAACTAAAGCTTGTTGAATGTAAAGTGTACCTTCGAAGGCATGGTTTGAGGCTATCGGGAACAAAGGAAGAGTGCATAGAGAGAATCAAGGAGCACTGGAGGTCAGTTATTGTATTTCCTTATTCTGATCTATATATGTTTGCATGCAGTTTCTTTTCTTATTTGCATTGGATAGAATCATAGAACCGTGTGAACCTGAATCAGGCTGGTTTGCCCCAGATAGATATGCTAGGATTCATTGATGGCATCCATCAAGGCTCTTAGTTATTCGTCAAAGAGAAACTTTGGAGCAAAGGAAATGCAGGGATATAGCATCCTTGAGATAAGTGGCTGAAGGCTTTGGCCACAACATAAATTAATGGATTATCACCGTTCCTTTTTCAACCTCAAACCAGTACCTAATGAATCCCATGAATGCCATACTTAAAAACTTGATACCCGGACTTGTCCTCCTGATGAATCCTATTAAGAACACCAAAGGCATGCCAAGAGTGTGAACCATGATTGGAATTTTTAGTAGCTATGCAAGTTTTAAAGTTAATTCCTGCGTTTCACATTTTTAAGTGAGCCCCTAGTTAGTTCATCTCTTCATTTCTTGTTGCATCTGTTATCATATCTTTTCTTAATCTGAAGATCGCTTTTTTCTAGTAACAGTTTTTGAAGTCTAACTGCACTCATATCACTCGATTTGAATTCACAACAAGTCATGGTATTCTGCGGAAATGAAGTGTAGGTGTGTGCAAAATGCCTAGTTTGCATATGCAGGTTATGATAGGATTACAGCGAAATTCAGTAGACAGTGTTTATGGTTTGTTGAAGTGTGAAATAGCTGGTAGGGTGAATACATGCTGATGTGATGACACCATTTTCTTGTTTATTTCTCGTGAAATGAGGAGTTTTTGTTACAGGTTGAAAGATGGCAATGGTGAAGCTCTCTATCCCAGGTCATCATTTACTATCAACTGCACAGGTACTCTTTTTCTGTGTTAACAAGTTGTTTGATTTCAGGCCTACTCTTTTCCATTCTTTTAGTTTCAGTTTTACCTCTTTGGCTTTTCTCGGTGTAGGTGATGTGTGCAAGGGAGATGTCGTTTTGTTTAATCAGAGAGTATATGAGAGGTATCAATCACTACTGCCCCCTAACCATTATTTGCTATATAGTTTCATTCATTAGTATTATCTTCTTGATTGATCATATATATTTTTACAGTTTCAACAAAATGAGAAGACATGGAAATGTTCTTGGTAGAAGGACTGTTGTTGGGAGGATTGTGAAGGAAAGCTACGGTGCAGCTAAGCAACAACATACCTTTACTGTAAGATAGATTTTGTGCATCTGGATCTGAATTGTTCATAATAAATTCAAAAAAGATACCTAAACACGAACAGGAGAAAACTTGGTGGATCTGTTTGTATTATTATATATGCTTCAATCTTTTTATTCTTATTGACAATCCAGGTTGAAGTGTTGTGGAGCAAAGGGACCAAGAAACTAGCTCCACTTTCCCCTTTACTTGTAAAGGGCCGCAATCTTTACAAGATGAAGACTTTTAGACAGGTGAAATAATGTCTGACCTAGCAGACTGGTTTTGTTGTTAGACATTCACAAAATCATTGTTTTCACATTGCCGTTTCAGCGTTGGAAGAATGAAGGAGAAAGATTAAATATACTTGCTGAAAAACATGTGAGAGGAGCTGCTGCCAGAAGTATAAAGGCTTTGAGAAGGAGAAGAATGGAGATAAAGACAAATAAAACCCTCGCCCATGAAGGTGTATCTTTCTTTTCCTTTGAATAGCATCTCGTAATACATTATTATTTGAAAGTTGATTTGATTTGTTATGTGGTGATAACCAGGAAATAAACGTTGTAAGCATTTCCGTAAATTGCATCCATCTGGAACAAAGGAGACAAATCATGTGAATAAGAATCTTGTATATGAGCCGAGAAAAACCTTCTCTAGAAAAAAGAAACACAACCCTCGTCAAAACTTTCCTCCATTTGAAGAACTTAACTCACACACCAGAGATTATAGGCATCCTACACCTCATTTGAGACATAAAAGCCTGAAACAATCAGACCAAGCTAGAGAACCTTTCTTTCAACCAAATAACAATCATTGTCAAGATTCCTACGCCTTCAATCCCGGCATTTCTCAGAGAAGACCACATCACTCTGCCATCAACCCTCTTTGGGAACGTAACCAGGGCAGTCACATGTACAATGCCTACTCACACTTTAATCAAGTACCGGAATCAAGGCGATTTGACCAAGTCCTTGGAAGAAAGAATGTTCACCCACAACTTTATTCATCGCCTCGTGAGGCAAACAGGTGGAGATAGCAGTATAGGCATCTGCTACTCCATGAAGGGCAGGTTATGGTTGATAAAATGGACATGCCGATTGGATTGTTTTAAGATTGTGAAACTTGAAATGTGGAACTGGGAATATTGTATATATTCAATGTGTTTGTTGCTGATATTTCTGTGTTGTAGATAGAAAACTGAAAATGCTTTAATGATGTCAGGAATTTAAAATTGTAGGCGTTGAATGAAAATATGGTTGATAAAGAAACATTGGCGTTTGTCATACTTTACTTTATGATATAATTGGCCGTAGACTTGAGAATTAAGACACAAGAGTTTATTTATATTTAGATAAATTCTATTTTGAAAATATTATATACATTTTAAAAAAAACGTTCAAGAAAAGTGACTGACCTCCTTTGCGTTCCAACTAGGATTGATCTTGACTCATACTACAGACCTTTTCATTATACCCAACAAGCCAAATCATGGATCTAACATGGGATGTGTCTTTAACATTTATATTTATTTTCACTAACATTTCTAATTTTTTTACACGTTCATATACTTCATATAGTTCAAATTGTTGGCCTATACTTTAGGAAACCAGGTGCGCCACGTCTTTTTATATGAAACACTTCTTCTAGAATGAGAAGGTGGAGGCCATGCCAAGGCTGATCCCATCTTAACATCGTTTTGTGATAAAGATCTCGAGTGCCCTCGCTTTGGAGTTGCAATGGATGATTCGTGATAGAAGCATGCCGAATCCTCTGCGCACATTATTGAGGGCATGCGAACACTTTCCTTGCACAGATGTTGTCTGTGTAAGGCTTAATAGAAATGTTACGGAAATGTAAGCAAATTCCTC
>NW_027355064.1:0-4399 GCF_012295235.1 Primulina huaijiensis
ATTCTCACCCAAGTGCTGCGCCACCTCCAAAACAAGCCTGATCTGATTATCCAAAACCTCCAAAGCCGTCAAAATTGGAGGCAAACCCTCGTCAAACCTCACGTCAACAACGGCTCCGATAACCTGACACACCTTCCCAATCGCGCCTTGACCAGTAAACTCATCGGTGATTTTCCCTCCGGTCCCACTCTTGGACGGGGGTGGAGCGGAAGGCGTAGAAACCGCGGCGGATGACGTCGCATAGTGAGCGGCGGACCGGTGAAGGAAGTATCCAACAGGAGAGGGGCGCGGCTTGGGGACGGCGGAGAATGGGGATCTAGAAACACGAGTAGCGGAGGATCGGAGAAATGAGGCTAGTAGCCTCCGGTAAGCCATGGCGGAGAAAAGGTCAAAGTGAAAGATTGAAGGAAGGGTTCGTGGGGGGGGACAGAACTGAATGATGTATGTGTTGGATTTGTACTAATCACATTGCTTCCGATTCACAAACCCACGCTATGCTCCGGCTCTGAGCTCTCTTATATTATTCGTTTTCCATTTTTCATACCAAAATAAATTTATTAAAATTATCTAGCTTAAATTGCAATTTCGAATTCAAATCATATTTGCAGATTGCTTTGTGAAATGATTTTTGTTAGCAAATTCCAACTCTAAAATCCAATGCTCTTGGAGTTTTACACCCTATTTAATTTTCTAACACTTCCAAAACACCTTTACGAACAGATTTATAATTTTATGTTAATTACGAAAATTGATTGAGAAAAAATTGTATTTTGAGCTTTTTAAAAAGAACCACAAATTCGGTACTCCCACTACTTTTCCAAATTACAAGAAAAAAATTACATTAAATTTGTTGGAAAGTACACTTGAATCCATCGAAGCACTTGGTTACATAACCTTGTCAACTCCATTGACAGAAGATCTTGCACGAGTTAATGCGTCTCACAATATGATACACCATCTTTGGCAAACATAAAATACTAAGCAATGTCAGACTGTTACCATACAAAACAAGCCATTTACCGACCAAGAACCTTAACCATCCACGCTCCACCCAAATAAAGACCCATAAGGGGGCCAGCAAGCAGCATTTGTGTAAGAGGATCTGTGGATGGTGTGAGTATAGCAGCTGCGATTACTGATCCAACGACCACGTATCTCCAGATTGATAGCATTTGCTCTGAAGACACCAGCCCAAGTTGTCCTAGAAGCAATTGTATAACTGGAACCTGATAAAGACCAGAAACAACGTCAATTTGTCGAAAGAGTATTAACTTAGCTGAGAATTTAAGATAGATAAAACATAACAGAAAAAAGAAATTTTCAGTAAGAATAAAGTGTATTACTAATAATTCACCTGGAAAGACAATCCCGTGCTTAACATGAGCACGAGAACAAATTCAAAGTATTGATCAATGGACCACAATGATTCAACAACGCCTTCTGCGTAACTTACAAAGAAAGTCAAGGCCGCTGGGGTAAGAACGTAGTATGAGAAGGTGATGCCGGCATAAAAAAGAATCGAGGACCCTAAGACAATGGGCCCTAGAAATCGTCTCTCTGATCTTGTTAAACCTGGAAGGATAAAGGCTATGATCTCAAATAGAATCACAGGGCTTCCGATCAAAAGCCCACAGTATCCTGACACCTGCATAAAAGATTAGTAAAGTAAATTAAAAACGGATTACATGATACATTCAGACACCAATTTAGTTACAAGATTTAATGGTCAATTGACCACGTCTTCGGCACTAAGTTCAAACTTTGCCCAACCTATGCTGGATACAACTGCACTTTTCTTGAATAAAAATTAATGTTTTTTAACCAATAAAAATATTTATATCTTGGATAAAATAAGAAAGATCACATCTTACAACTACATATATATATTGAGCGTATTTAACACTACAGAAGTGGGCGAGCCAGAATCATCATCCAGAGTGGACTTCAAAAGGTGTAAAAATAAAAAATTCTTGATTAAGCAAACATATGAAGGAATACTTAAGATGACAAATAGAACAGGATCGAACCTTCAGAGATGTAAAGAAAAATTCGCCGGGTGCTAGTTGTAGAAACCGGACACCTTGTTCCTTCACGGGGGCTTCAAGAAAAATAAGTAGTTCTTTTGAAAATGCAAAGCAACCAACCATGGCAGCTCCAATAGCTAAAATTGACACAAATATTCTCTCTCTCAATTCCTCTAAATGATCGTATATGCTCATTTCTTGATCGTCCGGTAGGAGTTCTTTTCCCGGGTAAAGAAAATTATAAATAACATTTCCTACATCTGAATCATCTTTCTTGGTAAGATTCTCTCTCACACCATCACTGGTATCTGAGAAAGATCGTTTTTTCAATCAACATAATTGGCGTTTAAAATCAGTCAAATCCATAAGTCACAATCAGCCGCAAACATCATATAAATAGATGAGAAATCAACCTTCGCACCATTACAATTTTATACATTGTCCATAACAATAAAACACAATACATGTTTGTTTCCAAGGCTCTTTTATGTCTTAATTTTATGGCGACTTAAATCGAAATGATTTGTCTCCTCAACTATCACCATATTAACAGTTTCAAATTGAAGAGACACTGCACTGCAAAATGAAATATGAACCCAAAAATGTACCCAATCTCTGAATAACTTCGTTTCACCTGAGCTGCAAAAGTTTCTACTGTATGTACTACAATACACGATAAAAGACTACATAAATAACACCAAGCCTCTTCACATACCGTTCAAATGAACAAATACACTATCAGCGATTCTTAACCAACCGAAAAGCACTGAAATCAATTCAACGGCAAAACCATGAACGAAAGGGGGGAGGAGAGAGAAACTCATAACTATTTTTAAAGCACAGACATTGAGAAAAGGTAAAATCTACTTCACCAATTTCGCCGCCAATGGATGAGCCAGCCCCAATAAGACTCCTGCTGCTGGTTTTTCGCTGCTGCTCACCGACAGCAGAACGAACAATTCCGCTCAATTTCTTAAAATATCTCTTGTTTGAGAAGCAAGGTAGCTTGGGGTTTATTTGCTCGATGTGCAGAGTAGTTCTTGGTTGTGTATTTGATTTAGTGCATTCGAAAAAACGGATATTCCTGTTGAGGTGCGCGTTGTGCGTGAAAGCCCTTGTACTTCCCATTACTTTGCGGGGTGAAAATTGAGCTGCTTTTTTTCGTTTTCTGATTCTGAAACTGTGCGCGCTGGGTCGGTGAGGCGGTAGGTGAAGATGAACGATCTCATTTGATGCTGGAATACACACATTACAACATAGGACTTCCAATTGGTCTTCCCACGTGAGTAACCTGCAAGATCGTTGTATGCATGTCATCCAACTTACAGCTTCTGGTTAACATAAATAATATTCGAACTAATCTAGTTAATCTGAATTATGACTCATAAAAAATTAAATTTTCTTTTTAAACGTTTTACCCGCTGATAATTGTTCTATGAGATATCATCAAAATGATTACGCTCGTCAGGTTCTAGGTAGTGCAAGCGATGCTCGCGTAGTTTTTATAAAATGTCAAGTTATAGAAATGCTATTTAATTTTTACATGATAAAATGTGTATTTTCGATATTTTACATAAGAATTTAGTGTAAAAAAAAAACCAGTAATAATCTAATATTTAAATTAAACTGTGTCCGAATTATTAGCGTAAATAAACGTTTGCTCAATTATCATGAGTTCAATTTTCATGATGTGCTGATTAAAGCTAAAGCGTTAGTACGAAATTTATCAAGTGTGTATCAAATTATAGCAATTCCATATTTCCATGTTTCACATAAATTAAACTTGGCCATCATGTGAAAAATCAATAAATCATGATTGATTCAAGTTTACAATTATTTTCCTACAAAGATAGAATCACTATTATCCTGCCCAAAAAAGGATTCGGCACTTTCAAACAAAATATCTTTTTGTAAGTCAAGAACGAAGTTAAATTAAATCAAATAACTTTTAGTTTGAAAATTTTAAACATACATAGTCTTGAAAATTATTATTACACTTGGGTCAATGCAACTAATATACAAGAATTGAGGTTCCAACAACAATAAGTGTAAAAATATAGCCCAATGGAGAAATCATTTACAATTACTGGGTAATCTCAAACAAACAAAAAGGGGGCATTCTTGAAGAAGCTGGCAAATCTCGTATTCCACAATTGCATTTTATCTATTGTTCTACTACACGTGTGTATAAATCAATGACATGAATTGAACATAAGATAAAATACAATTATATAAAAAATATATATATTTGGGCCCAAAATCAAAACTCATTGCAGCTTCCTCCTGATTAATCTGTGCAGCTGCCATGACCATGTACCCAAGAATATCAAAAGCCACATCCCAACACACATCCAAAGTATAACCAACCATTTTGG
>NW_027355065.1:0-4401 GCF_012295235.1 Primulina huaijiensis
CTCGTAAGTATTGAGAGAAGAAATTAAATTGACATTGAAGAATATCGGATTAGTGTAAGCAATTACATTAGATTCTTATGTCTTTTCGAGATGGGTCTCTGTCAAGAGCTTAAACTAAAGATGCAGTTGGGTTGAGAGGAATGAATTGCGCACGCCTGAATATTGAATAAAAAATATTTGGAGATTATAACAAAAGCTTGCTTCTTGAAGAAATATTTTTTAAAATTGATGGCCAAAAAGCCCAATCTAGTATATATTTATTTTAAAGGGTTGTCATGTAATTTTACATTGACGATAGACAGTACAAAATCATATTTTCTTTGGTCAATAATCAACTGCCAATAACGGTTTCCTTCTACAATTCTGTAGTTCTTGCCTCCAATATCTCTTCCTCTCTCATATTCTGCAGAGATAGAGAGTGGGGGAAGGGAAGAAAAGCAACCACCCGTACGCCGCCACAATGCCTAAAGAGAAACACAAATTCCCGTATAAATTATTATTTATCTTAACATCAATCACCGCCACCATCGGCCACGTCTTCGCCGATGATGCACAAGTAATGCCCAATTTCGCCAAATCAATCAGCCCAACCCCGCAAGGATGGACGGGTTCCAACTACTGCAAATGGCAGGGTGTCTTTTGCGATTCATCAGGGAAGGTTAGCTCAATCAATTTGTCATCAAAATCACTTTCTGGGATGATCCCATCAGATTTAAACAAGCTTTCTAGCCTCAAATCCCTCAGCTTGCAAAGAAACCTGTTCTCCGGCCCCTTGCCACCTTTATCCAACCTCGATTCCATTCAAGAAGTCAATCTTGACGACAATAATTTTGATTCCATCCCTCAAGGATTCTTGTCAGGATTAACAAGTTTGCAGACTTTTAGCGTCAATAACAATTCAAATCTTCCTCCCTGGAGAATACCTGATACTCTCGAAGATTCCACCACTCTTGTCAGTTTCCAAGCAAGCAAAGCTAATCTTGTGGGAGAAATCCCAGACATTTTCACATCCCTGCCGAATTTACAGAGCCTCAGGCTCTCGTATAACAACATGTCGGGATCTCTTCCCTCTTCATTTGCGAAATCAGGGATGCAAAATCTGTGGCTTAATAATCAGATGATGGGATTTTTCGGAAAAATTGATGTTCTTGGAACAATGACACAACTGGCTGAGGTTTGGCTTCATGTCAATAAATTTTCAGGCCCGATACCTGATCTTTCCGCCTGTACAGAACTGTCTGATCTCCAGCTCCGCGATAATCTTCTAACTGGTGTGATTCCTGTTTCGTTAACAAAGCTTCCAAAGCTCCAAGAAGCTAGTTTGCAGAACAACAAATTCCAAGGGCCAGTTCCTAGTTTTCCGCGAGGTGTTCAGGCTAATATTGGAACTACAAACAGTTTTTGTAGCCCAACACCAGGCCCTTGTGATCCTCAGGTTACTATATTACTTGAAGTTGCAGGTGCATTCGGCTATCCTATGACACTTGCAGAATCATGGCTTGGAAATGATCCATGTCAGAATTGGAAGTTCGTTTCATGTGATGCTAAAGGAACTGTTGTTATAATCAATTTTGCGAAGCAGAATTTGACAGGAACCATATCACCGGCCTTCTCCGAATTAACTGAGTTGAAAACTTTACTTTTAAATGATAATAATCTTGATGGAACCATACCCGTGAGCTTGACGAGTTTAAAGCAGCTCCGGAGTCTTGATGTCTCAAACAACAATCTCTCTGGGCAAATACCGTCATTCTCTTCATCTGTGACCATAAAAGCATCCGGTAACATATATATTGGGAAAGATTTACCGAGTAACTCTCAGGGTGGAACTTCATCATCCAACAATGGAGAAAATATTGATTCCTCTAGTGCAACTAATGGGGTAAAATCTTCTACATCTACTGTATCTCCATGGATGATCATTGTTCCTATCATTTTCCTTGTGATTGTAATTTCTGCTCTGGGTTTTGTGATATATAGACGTTACTCAAAAATGCAAACCAACAGATACAAATGGGTTGATAAAAGGAGTGAAACTGGGACAAACATAAAACAGATGAACTACAAATTCGATAAGGAAAAGGAAAAAGAGAGAAGTTTTTGTAACAGTACAAGTGGAACGCTCATCCGTAACAACGGTGAGAAGAATGATTATCAAATATATGATGGTGGAAATATCATCATCCCGATCGACATTCTTCGCGAAGTGACTGATAATTTCGGAAAAGACAACATAATAGGAAAGGGAGGATTCGGCATTGTTTATAAAGGACAACTCCATGATGGCACAAGAATAGCAGTGAAGAGAATGGAGTCCTCTCTGATAAACGATAAAGGTATAAGCGAGTTTAAGGCTGAAATTGAGGTCCTCACAAAGGTTAGACACAAGAATTTAGTTTCGCTTCATGGATTTTGTGACAATGGCAATGAGAGGCTTCTCGTTTACGAGTACATGCCTCAAGGGTGTTTGGGGCAACACTTGTTCGAATGGAAAGAACTTAAAAGCCCTCCACTTACCTTGAATCAGAGGGTAACTATTGCATTGGATGTAGCTAGAGGGGTTGAGTACTTGCATAGCTTAGCCAAACAGAGCTTTATTCATAGAGACTTGAAGCCATCAAACGTTCTTCTTGGGGACGACATGAGGGCCAAGGTTTCTGATTTTGGATTGGTGAAATCCACCCCTGATGGTAAATATTCACTCGACACTCGTTTAGCGGGAACTTTTGGCTATCTTGCTCCTGAATATGCTGGTATGTTTCATTTTCTACAATTTTAAAGTCAAGTGGCAAAAATAATCTATTTTATCATGTGTGGTTGCCCAAAACACAATGATCGAAAGTCTTATAAGATTTGATTTGAATTTTCCATTAAAGTTTTATGAGTTCACAATTATTTATTAGCTAATCAGTCGATTCTAAATTTACTAAATAAATAATTGTGAACTCATTATAACCCTGATCGATGATCAGACAACGCCAATGTGTCGAGCCTACAATTATCCTTCATATATAAAAATTGAAAATTTCGAAAGACAATTTTCCAATGATCCATTTTTGGCAGCTGACAGTTTTGTTAGTATATTTTTTTGCTACTAATCCTTTTCCTCATAGTTAATACCTTGCTTTTGAATATATCCTTTTGCTACTAATCTTGCTTTGAAGGTCATTCATTACATTCTCATCAACCCCAAGTTTCTTTTTGTAAATCAATTTTCTTCCTCTGAGAACAATTCCTTCAGGTGGATCTACTAAAGACCATACTTGGTCCGAGTATATGGAGTCCATCTCGGACTGTATGGTTTCAAGCCATTTGGATGCATCAGACAATGCTTCTTTGAAGCTTCTTGGATCACATCAAGAAATGAGCTCATCTTGGCCTTCTTCGAGAAGCAGACTCATCATCTTAGGTGGTCTTGAGATACTTTCAAATCTCCCAAGAGCTTGTGTTTCTTCAACTAGATGTTGGATATCCCATAAATTGGCTCTACTATCTAATTTTTCTCTCACTGTCTGCTCACATAAGTAGAGCATCCCCATATTCTTAAGAAAAATATTTGGGTGGTTTTTCCATCCATATCTCATATGAAATTTTATCAACTGTCTTTGTCTGAACTTAGTTCAAAATTGCCGCAGTTTCAAGCGCAAATCTCCAAAGGGATGGTCATAATTCAGTGAATCTCATCATATATCGAATAGTTCGAGAAATGTAGAAAAAGGGTGCGGGCAGCACTGATGCCCGAACAATTTGGGCAGCACTCGTATAATTTAAAACATTCATTGAATGTTTAGATCTGTTTACTTTTGCATATTTATTGCTGGACACAAAACCAGTCCATGATTAGCGGTGTTGTTCCTTCTTGTAAATCCACACAAACGGATCTTCCTTTTTCTTCGATCGTCAAATAAGATCCATGATCAGAAACTGGATTACTCGTATAGATTGTATTAGATATTTAAACAAAATTTACGTCCAGATTAGATCGTCACGATTTCAGAAATCCGACAACGATGAGGCGATGGAAGTGGCAAAAATTTTTTAAAAAATTTTTTGTGGTGACCGAAATTTTGGAAGGAGGAAAATGTGCAAAAATTATCTTATTTCATATAATCCTTGATAAAATATTTATATGTTTTGTCTTCCGATCAAATCAGGAATCCTACTTGGATGAGGACACTATTTTTCCATTGTTTAAAATCTATCATATATGTATTTAAAAGCTATCATATATGCTTTAAATTAAATAACTTTTATTTAATCACACAATTAATTAATATATTCTAGACTCTTCTAGAATATTTCATTATAATTTTGCACTTAGTAGTCACTTCTACTAATATTAATACTTTTAATCAGTAGATTATAAATTTACTAAATAAATAATTGTGAACTCATTATAAC
>NW_027355066.1:0-4408 GCF_012295235.1 Primulina huaijiensis
ATACTATTTCTAAAAATCTGTTATTTTGAATCATAAGTTTACCTTGTGATTATAATAAGTTCCTTCTTGATATCTAACCTTGATTAGATCTTCATGTTTCGAATATTCCAATGATTTGGAATATATCCTGTAAATACTTAATCTCGAACCTGGGTTCAGATTCATGTTAATTAAGAAAATTCTCCACCTCAAACATTTAATTACTTCATAATAATATATTTGTATGTTTGAAATAATTTTACCTAGGCTATGATACAATTTAAGTTCGGTACCCCAACTTAGAGCTACGGCTTTCGGATAAGTAGATGAGGGATCCAAGGATCAATCACAGGGTGATACACTTAAGGATACCTATCAGCTTGCTAACCTAAAACTCTGTAGCAGAGCTGAGGTTGTCCCATACGGAGAGTCGCGCTTCGTGTCAGATCACACGATATAGGATCAGGGCTCTTTATAAGCTCTGATATAATTTTCTCCAAGGAACACAATCATTATAATGTATAAGGGTGTTTTTTGCAAATTGTTTTTCATTTTGAGAGAGTTTAGGCAAAGTTTTTATGGGTGTAGGGAGTTAGGATAAAGTTAAGTTTGGATTTGGAGATTTAAAACCAATTTACACCAAAATTTTTTTTAATAAACAATCGTGTCATTAAATACATTGGATAGGCTGATATTTTTTTAAAAAAATAAAATCGAATTATTAAATTAATGAAACCACTATTTAAAAAATATTGAGATTATGATAGGGTTTGACTAAATTAAAGAGACAGAACGCTAAAATTATTAAATAAATAAATATTTCTTAATAAAATATATAAGTATGTATATGTATATATGCATCTAAGAATAATAAATTTTAGATAGTAACATAATATGAAGGGGCTAATATTGTGAATGAAATCTTTACTTCACATTATAAGCCAATGTTGAAAAACGTACCGCAAATGGGGGTTGTAGTTATGATTAGTATTTGTAAATTTAACAATTATTATATCAACTGTTGAGTATTTATAAGTTTTGGTGATGTATTTTTAGTCATAAAAATTATTAAGTATAAAAATCAGCAAACAAGAGATTTCAGCATACCACATTTCACCATACCCTTTGCGCATATTTCAAAAGATTTTTTTGTAGTTATTAAGAGACTGAATTCAGGAAGTCCGTCTTTATTGAATTATCAAGATATTCCTAATATCTACTGAATTGTATTTTCGGCCATATCTTGTCTTATTATTTCCTTAACTGGTGAAAACATATTATCAGCAAATCCGAGTTTCAGAAAATGTTCAGGGTCTACAAGACAAAAACATTATGGCCGTTGAATGACAATGTTTCATGAATTTATTGCTACATACTATTTTTTTTTATAAGACGAATGACATATGGCATATAGTATTATTTTTGTTATGACCTTTGTACAACTTGATTATATCCGTTCAAATATGAACGTTGCAATTTTTCTATAAAACCATCTCAAGATTCGACAAATCCTCTCGGATCCGCTAGGAACTATCTACGATTTGTTATCAACTTTCTCTGACATTAAAAGTTTTTCTAAAAATTTACAAGAACACACATAAAGATATATTGGATCTATTTAAGAGATCATCTATGTTGAACTATTATTCACAAGTGTTTGGAATTTGTATTGTATTTTGTGTGATTTTTGTAAAAAACAGAAATAGTCTTTATGTTCAAAATCATTCTAAGTTGTGATAAGTTGTTGCTAAGTGTTTCAATAGATATTGTGTAAGTTCTATTGAAGTGGGTGTTCAAAAGTATTTTAAAACCAAATTCTTTTAGTGAAATCTTTTTGGAAACAAAAGAAGGGTAGACGTAGAATTGATTCATGATTCAGACTTCCATAAACAACCTTTGTATTTTTTATTTTCAGCAACATTTCTTTTTTCTTACATTCAACTGCTCGAGGTCCACTAATTTCATTTGGTTCACTAAGTTCGGCTGGCTAGACTTATTCCACACTGATTCTTTCTAATTGTCAATTGAACCTAGAAGATCAAGATCTGAATTCGACTGCTAAATCTAGTTGATATCACCTTTATTTAGAAGAAAAATTTGTGATGTGTTTATTCATCCTCCCATATAAACACCTCCACCGATTCTATCAAGTGATATCAAAGCAGATTTTCTTGACCTTTGAACCTATCAAAATCTATTGCATCATTCAGCAAAATTCTCATGTTCTCCAAGGAAGAATTTGACATTGGGAAGATTAAAATGCATACTCATTTAACTGCACAAGACAACGATATGTGGTACAAAAACACTTACGGGCTTATCAAGATCATGAAAGTTAGAACTGCATTCGCTATTACTGATAAAGCACCACAAATGATCGATTTTGGATGAAAGATATAATGACATTATAATTGAGCCGACAGCTCTTGGAAAAGTGAAACGTCTACTGGTTAAAATAATTGCTCAAATAAATTTTTTTAAAGCTCTTTTCAGAAATACTCAAACACATGCATGAAATAAAAGAAGTCAATCATGCATTTTAAAAATTCGTCCAACCACTGAATAAAAATAACTGCAGTCAATTAAATCTTAAAATGAAATCAATCTCCTAGTCTACTATTTTAAAAGAACTCAACATCTGTCAAAATCATCAACGTATAAAGAGATGTACAAACATTTAAAATATTGTTAACACCCATGACTCGTGACCATAATATGCAAAAGAATGCAAGGTCCTCGGGTTAACATGTGCACCCCCAGCTCAACCTACTTAGTCTTCAGCGCCTCTAGTCTCCACATCATCATGATCACTTGTATCATTCACACCTAGTGAGTCTAAAGACTCAACACAACTGAAACATGACAACAAGTATATATACATCACATACAACAGTGAAAAGTACTGTAATTAAATACCTTTCATGATCTTAAAAGCATGAGCTTAAACATATCGCGTCAAAGTATAAACGTGTCCATAACATATCTCATCATGTCATCATATACGTGTTCATTTTCTTTATTAGAATTCAGATAATTAGTTGTCACTTTCGTATCAGCTCTAGCCGATGGATCCATCTACGTATTACCGCGGTACCCGGCGGCGGGGACATCAGCGACTGTATTTCCCATCCACTGAGCATTGGCCTTACATCTTCATGTTCATGTTCATGTTTGTGTTAGTCACAATCAACTCTTCTTCAAAACATATCATCATATTCATCATTTATAAAAATCAAGCATATACATAAATTCTCTTAAAATCAAGAATGCAACGTATTTTTCGTATTTTCATAACAATTCATGTTCATAATAACATATACATTTTAAACATGCAGTTTTACTGTTCAAGGCGATGCCAGGACCGCTACCTCGACCTGGATGCAAAATAACCATTTTACCCATAAAAACCCTAATTGACCGTTTTACCCCTGGATTTCAAAATTTCTACCCGAAGCCATCCGAACTTAATAAAACACCTCAAAACATAAATTCCCTAGACTTAACCTCGACCCCTTCCGTAAATTTTGCAATCCGTTTTAAAACTTGGACCGGGGTCCCGGTTTTAATCTGAATCAACACGAAACTTAACCAAACTTTCTCAAATTTTAATCACAACTTATTCACACCCTACCAGCCCTTAAACGACACAATTCCCACAATCTTGATCCCCATAACCATGGCTGCCACTTGCTGGAAATTCCTGCACCATGCAACCTACAACCCTAATGCACTTAACCCTAAACTTTCGACCCTAGGCCAAACCAACTCGAACCCGCCTTGAACCAACGTTACCTAGGACCAAGATCAGGACGTGGACTCCCTCCTAGACCAGCCCTACTCATGCCTACTGCCCCATGCATTCAACCCTATGTGAATCACCCGAAAACAAGCCATATTCCTACCCTACTCGACTCTTGCGTCTCGATCGCCTCCTAAATTGTGACCAGCTGTGGTTGAGCCATCTTGGTTCGACTCCCCTACTGCCGGCCCCCTTCTCGTAGTCTGATCTACCCCATGCATCAACATATCCCTAGACCCGATCGTCTCCCCATGGCTCGATCCAAACCAAAATCCTGCACCTAGACGCCTTCGATCTCAACATATGCAGCTCTTAAAAAAATAAATCAGCAAACCCTTACACAAGCAAAACAAGGACGTGAGTTTCAAGCAAAGAAAATGCATATTTCATGTAAAAAATCGTATAAAACTTACACAAAATTATTCATCTAAGATTTCTCACGTAAAAACATAAAAACCAACATATATTGATGTGGATGATGAGAAAAACGGGATATAGGCGTGCCTTTGAGTAACTTTGAAAAACTCGCGTAGAACGTGCACCAGAGAGGGGGAGAGAGCTGCTGAAATTCGAAACTTGCTGCTGGAAAAGTAGAGGGGGCGGCCGAATGCTAGGGTGGGGAGTTTAGGG
>NW_027355067.1:0-4412 GCF_012295235.1 Primulina huaijiensis
GTCCGGGTCCAGGCCGATTTGACGGGTTGACAGTTACACAACGACCACGTCATCGTTGATTTCAAATGAATAAAAACAAAAATATGGAACAGTGACCCGACGGGTCGACAAACGGTCACTTAATAATGACAATATATTGCAAACGGCCACTTGATCTGTTGATCGTTACCGTTTATATAATAAAAAAATAAAAAAATTGTCTGACAAATTGGGTCGAACACGTGCAATCCGGCCGATCGACGGGTTTCATACTTGTAAACCGTAACCGGACGATCCTAGGGTGGTTCCGATCACGTTTCTGGGTCAAACCCGTAGACCAGATTAACCAGTCCATTGAACACAGTCCGGTTGGAGTTCGGGTCTGGGTTGGGTTTGACCAGACCCTTCGCTAGGTCTAGCTATGTTAAGTGATAAATAGTTTGTATAATTTGGTTAGATGTTTAAAAACGTAAAGGGTGATATGTGTTGTAGATAAAATTAAGGAGAGTTAAAAGTGAGGGAAGTTAATGGAATATTTGTGTATTTTTAAAAACAGTTTCATCGGAATACCATAAGGATTTGACTTTATTAAATACTATATATATCCATGACGACGATTTTATTCAAACTCGAAATTATATTTGAGAAAACCCACAATTCCATTACCTTCGTAAGCTAATTAATGAATATGTTGCACCACCTTTTATCTCTTTTTCATCATCGTTATATTTGAACTCTCTAAACAAAGATCGATGTCGAAATCCAGAGATTTGATGTCTGTCGTCCGAAAAACTAATACCTTAATTTCCATTATGCATACATGTAAACGTGTTCATGCACTTCAAATATTATTATTATACATCTACAACTCTATGGACACATTTGAATTAAGTGATTTTTTTTAAAAAAAAAACATAAAAAAAAAAAACCACCTTCAGTTTATGGCGGGGTTCGACAGACCCCTGGCTACCTGTATACATATAAAACTGGGTCGAAAGTGTACGTCATCGCTGTAGAAGCAAGTCCATCACCTTCATATGCTTTGAAGGTATAATGAAGTTCATGATATTATAACCAAAATTTTTCTTCAATCAATCTTCACCGTGGAGACGATTGGGTAGGTTTTAATCTCATGGATTAGGGGTTTCATACATATATTGGTTGATGATTTTAGAGATCCTTTATTTTTGGTCAGATCAGACCAGTGAGTCCTAGGGTTCTTTAATCAAGCTGAGTCTGGACATATATGTAGGGTAGAATAATGGTGCACTTTTAGACTTTGTTTGGCACCCGACACTTCGAAAATAAAATACATTTGTGATCATATATAAGTACTAAAAAAATTTTATAAGATATTTAAAATATATTTAATCAAACAGTCTCTCAATCTTGTGTGTACGTACATATATTGATTACAAATAACTAAATGAAAAATGTCTCAAATTCGTGATGATCATAACCTTTCACCTGATATATCAATCAATGTTTGTTAAGAAATGAGTTCTAAAAAAATAGAAAGGAAAACTGTATTTTTGGTCATTTGTGTTTGTCTCTTTGTGATTTTGGTAATTTATGTTATCGAATTTTAGTTTTAATATGTTATTTTTGTTTTTTTCGCAATTTTGGGTTTTTTTATGTGACGTTGACATGTGTAGTGTCACATCGAAACTTCAGATGAAAAATGACTAAAATTATCAAAAATCATAATATAAAATGCTAAAACTGAAATTCGATAATATAGAGAACATAAATCGCAGAAAAACAAAAATATAGGATCAAAAATACAATTTTTCCAAAATAAAATAAAATAGGGTAGAAAAATATTGAGGTGATTAAATATTCTCAAGTCTCAATTATTCGTGACAACACTATTATTATTATATTCTATTGGAGGCCACATTATATTTATGGCTTACTTGACTAGTTTAGAACTACCGAACATAATTCTTTTATCAGATTTTGGATTCGATTTAGATGGAAAAGATTTGATTAAGAAGAAGGAATTGAATTTCGTAAATGATTTAAAGTCTACTCAATTAGTTTTTAAAAGTTTTTTCAGGTTATGTCTATGAGCAGGTTTTATTTGCAACGGTGACATATCGACATAATTCATAGGTACAACGAAAAATAATATATTTACATAAATAATAATAATTTTCACTCAAATCATGATATATTATCCAATATTTTTCATAATATAACTAAAAATGATATTTTTGTAGTGAAAAATAATATGTTGTGCACAAAAAATGATATTTTTCATGAGTCAAATACTTTAACTCGAATCAACATACATTACATAATATTTCTTCATAACATATCTAATAAAAATGATAATTTTGCAATTAAAAATAACATTTTGGACATAAAAAAATAATATTTTTCATGAGTTGAGTCAGATATCTATATCATAAAATTGAACTGTGAGACAATCTTATAAAAAATTGTAAGATGTTCGATGTCCAATCAAGATTTAGTAGGATTCTTCATTGGGTTAAACCCGCTGAATCCAGACCGAAAATTCGGTTAGCCAAAAATCCAAACCGAAAACCAAAACAAATTAAACGATTTGGTTCGGTTAAAAATGAGATTATCTCTGTTTTTTCGTTTGATTTTTAGGTTTAACCGATTTCAATTTTAGATTTTATTTATTTATTTAAAGTTATTAATAATAATAATAAATAACAAAACTAAAAGAAATGATTTTTTTAAAAAAAAATCGGTTTTTTATTTGTTTCGATTAGGTTAACCGATATAAAAAATCAAATCACACTGAAGATCCAAAAAACCAAGTTCAGTTTACTGTTCAATCGAATTTTTAGTTTCGGTTCAAGCGGTTAACTGAACCATGAACATCCTTAGATTTTAGTATTAAACTCTGGACTCTCATGGCTTTTGGTCATAATATAAATCAACAAAACTCAAATTTTGAGTCAAGGGAGCTCGAGTTGGACTCGAATGAAATTGTAATTAAAATCCTAAAATATTATCTTGTACATGCAACATGCATGTTTGTTGAACTAGAGGTGATCGAAATCAAAACTATTCGAGTGGACTAAACTCGATCAAAATGCATATTGCCACACTAATTGATCTCTCTCGATAAGACATGTCATTATTATATCCTTTAATTAGACGTTATATATCAGAAAACTCATTGATATTTGTATTAATCTAAATCTTAATTTGTATTAGATAATCAAACAATGATTAATGAACCACCTCAACTACAAATGGTTGATTAATTAACAGATTTATGGGAATGAATTTTTCTTTATTCTTTTTTTAGTTGGGGAATGACTTGTTATAAACTCAGTAGTTCTTACATACCAACTTAGCTACCCGGTGCTGTTATTGACATAACAACCGGTAGACCATAGATTGGCCCAACCCAGTCCTCTCGTATTAGGGTTGGCTCCTCGCAGATCTCCCTTTAACACCAACAATAGATAGGAATCGAACTGTTTTAAGACGTTCTAAACTCAACTCATGTACCACTTAAATCAAACAGTCACATGGTTCCACTACTTTATAGTTGTATCTAAAGAGTTAGCACACCAGAAACTCAGGGGTACTACTGCTACAAGTAGGCCAGCATAGTCTCCACCTGTGCCCAAGAATGATTCTGAAGTCAACGGCTCCAAGCCGATGATGTCATCATCCACGTCATCCCCTAAGCCTGTCCAACCCCTTTAAGAAGAGCCCATCTTCTCATTTCCCTCGTATTCTAAAACCAAGAAAAAAACACACGAAAGGAACAGAACATGTTCGGACACAACTATACCTATGACCATTCCTCGGGATTCCTTAACCATTATCCCTTACCAGACACCACCACATTAACATCTTCACCGCTCCTATCTCGTCTCGCCATCCCTGGAGACAAGAATGATGCTGTACCAGCATTGAGGTCCGAGCTCGGATACACCAGCGATGGCTGTAGCAGTTCAATAGCAATTTATTATGTACAGTATAGTTTAACTCTAATTCAGATGAGCATCAGTAGCCACTCTCTACTAAAAAACTTGGACGTCCATTCCCAAATAAATACATGACCTGCCACGTTTATTGAGTCGACGATTACTTCCTCTGTCAGGAAGCCTACAAGCACCGGAGATTTGCTGGTAAACTAAATTACATTCTCGTCATACACGAAAAATATTCACCAAGATATTGATGATTGGTTATGTATGGAATCACTTAATCAAATGGATGCTGGAACGAACTTTAACCATATGATGTGATGCAGGGTGTAAACATGGCACAAAGAAACCAGCGATCAAACAGTCCATTATCAAAAAAGTTCATCATCAAATGATCAGAACTGTGTAATGGAGAGTATGAACAGAGCATGTAAATACAGCCCCAAAGAGAAAAAGGAACGAATGGAGAGATACAGAAGCAAGAGAAATCTTAGGAATTTCAACAAGAAG
>NW_027355068.1:0-4449 GCF_012295235.1 Primulina huaijiensis
TTGAGATTTTTACTTTTTATCATAAATTTTTACTTTTTCACAACAATTACAAAATTTTGAAACACATATCTAAAGATAAAAACTAAAAAAGGGCATCATGATATTCATTTTCAAATAAGTGGGCGTCTTACATAATTTTCAATGCTGACAAATGGGTTTTTATTTTTTAATATGAAAAATTACATAATCAAATTTTTTGACAAATAATAATTATCAAGATATTTGAACATGAAAATATAACTATTTTCCCTCGCCCATCACAATATTTGAGATCGAATTGTGTCAAAATCCATACTTTGTTCTGGCAACAAATGTCAGATAAAATATACATCATTCAACCCCCCAACTATGAATGGCGTCAAATATCATCAAAAACATGCCGATCAATCACCAGATTTCATCAAACACAAATTCAAAAAACCAGACCATCCGAACCAAAACTTTAAATTTCGATCGACACCCCAAATGTAAGTTTATTAAGCAAGTAAAATATGAATTTCCGTTTGCAAATCTTCCACCTTATGATGAGACATGATTCTTTGGAAATCTGTTTAGCAGAGAATTAAAAATTTGTACCATGATGCAGGAAAAGCCTCTATCTACTTGTCTACTCATTATGAGCCAAGCTGCTATGTGCTTACAACTCATTACAGGAACAGTTTTACGAACACGTACGAGCTCAATGGCTTCCACAAATTACAGTTCACTGTCATCTGATTTTTCGCCATTCAATGTTTTCCCATTGACTGCTACCAGCTCAGTGTCAAAGATAAGTGTGGCACCACCTAATAGTAATGAACAGTTAGTTATGAATTCTTAGCTGTCAATTCCTCAGGAGTCGAATTTCATAAAAAGCAAAGCGAGAAAAGCAACTCCATGCTAATGTTACTTATCACATCACAATGGACATTCCATTACGTAGAAAATAATATGTATTTCATTTTTTTCACAAGAGAGCCCCAGTGATGAGGCATTTTCATGGATCTGCGTAAATCATAAAACCTTTTATTACCATAAGAGTGAAATTGCACTTGTATCGCCACAGTCCAATCCTATATTATCCGGATTCAGGATGTGCATGTGTGGGCTTGGGGGTGACATGATCAAACAAGGGAAGGGAAAGCAAGGCTAATTTTAGAGCAAATATGCCATTCAGTTTGATGTGATATTACAAGCACTAATGCGATACTGCTTTCTAGACCATAGAGTTTAAATATGGATAGTGCATGCCATTTAAATTCATAATACTAATCTTTAACTAGCTGTTATACCATAGAGTGCATGTTTCAACAAATTTAGAGACAATAGGGTTGGAAGTAGAATATAATAGAAACTTCTAACTTGTTGTACCAGTCAAATGACAATCTAACTATGTCTAAGCACTTCAACATGAATGTATATGGCAAAATTAGAGAACCTATAAAACTTTCAAGTTAACCAACAAAGATCAGATGCTGCCATGCAAAAAATATCTCTCAACAACATTACCAGAGACTCCAAATCTCCAATATCAAAATAGTAGATGTTATCTCATCTAAAACTATCAACACCACCAAAACAACTTCGCACTCCAAACAATTAGCCAAATGGCGGCCAGTGGTTTCTTTGGAAAAACTCCTTCTCATATTGGATGCGTATGACTATATTAAAATTGGCATCCACATAAATAGGATATAATAAATTTTTTTATCTAAAGTCTAATCAAATTATGTAGGCCTCGAATGCCATGCGAAGAGAATATAGAGCGAGTAAACTTTAGAAATGAGAGTTACTTGACCATGCTACAAATTGCCAAATGTAACCTCCCATTAGAGTAAAGTTAGAGCAACAAAGCAATTTGGCTTATTACCTGGGATGGTAGGAGGGGACCCTTGCTCCCCATAACCAAGTTTAGAAGGAATTTTCAGCTTTCTCTTCTCACCCAAGCACATTGCCAGGATTCCTTGATCCCATCCTGCAAATGATAGCTTGATTTCGTTAAAAAAGATGCTTCCAACCGGCAAAGGTTCTCTCCATCCCAACTACTTTTAAGAGTTCAATTTTCTTATCACTTGACAAATGTAACTTACTAACAAGAAATTCACTCTTCTCATCATTTTCTCATGTTAATATCAGTAATGGACCAGTTTCTGAAATCCCCTCCTTCCAACGTACAAAGGACGACAAATATGCTACAAAATTTATCCTCTTATTTTCATAAACGGTATCAACCCTCCTTTTAAATGTAGCCATTCACGTTATTCCCACGTCACAATTTCTCGCCTTGCATAGGAGACTTCAGATGTCATGATACATACCAACGATTTATAAAATAACAGAAAATTTTTTTTCTCTCAACTTTCTGGTAATTTTTTAGCTAGGTGCTACAAACAAATTAGGCGCAAAGATTTCAATCCAGGTGCAGGAAAGGCAACTGGTGCATGTGAAAAAAAAGTAGGCATTCCTGCTCGTCAGTTTCAGTCTACTGAAACCAAATACCTCATATTTATATGACATTCACCATATTATGCAGCTGCCCTTTTTGGTCACATGTAGAAAGTATGCTACGCCGTAGCATATAAACTTCGTAGCCCAATAACATACAAAAGTACGAGAGCCAAATAAGTTATAATACTATCATCTTTCACCTTTTAGGCATATGGACAGAACAAAAACAGAACTTTCTTGAAAGTTTAAAAACAGGGGAAAAGTTAAATCAATTTAGAATGTTGTGGTGAAGTAATAGTCTCTAACCTTTGATAACTTGGCCGCTACCAAGTTCAAATTGAATGGGATCCCCTCTTTCAAAGCTGGAATCGAAAACAGTTCCATCTGTAAGCTTTCCCTGAAAATATCATCAGAATTTACATAAACAGATCAGACAAGTTGACTGCCTGAACTTCGATACTAATAAGAAAAAAAATAAGCAAATTAATTGGCATCACAATGCTAAATGGAAGGGCACATTCCATAATCTGTATCTTTTAAATCAAACTCTTTAAGTGGCTTAGCACTAAAAAGATTAACTTTCTCCCCTTTACACCGAAAGGATTTTAGAAGGTGTAGTAAAAAAATCATATGTTTTGTTGGGATAGCTAAATACATGTTAAGGTGAAGGCCCTTTAAGTTATGTATGTTGTCACTCGTGGCACAAAAGCCAATGCAAGCTAAGCTTTTTCTAAGGAAAGGTAACAAGAAATCTAAAATAACTTCAAAATGCAAGGTTCTGTGAAGATGCAATACGTAGTTTTAATCACATAAAAGAAAAAAAACTTTCCATGACTAAACCTCGTGACTTGCGATTTGTGAATCACAATTGACTGGTCTTGCAGTCCCATTATCATTAAAAAACTGAACTGATGGATTTATAAAAAAACTGCAACGATGAATGGTAAAAAAAGAATTAAAAAAAATATTACCCGAAAAAAGTGCAGAGGCTATGTTAGACAGGAAACTCTCCCTATGAGGTACATGTTGTCTAACTCTCCCTATGAAGTACATGCATTGGATCAGATTTTTCTATGCTACATGGTGTAAAATTCACCCATGTAGTGTGGCTAAATGAAAGTTCTTGGATTCCTTAGTTGTGGTGTGGGCCCCATATGTAAGATATACGTCGCCCACATTATCAAATGGTAAAAATTATGGAGAGAACTACACGAAGCGTAGCAGAGTCAGACCACGTTGGATGATGTGCATCTCACATGTATTAGGGTGGGGTCGACTCCAAAAAAAGGCCCTTCCACTCTATCTAAGTGGTGGTACTACAACTGGAGTTCTTCTCCCGGTGTATTATAGAATTACATCAAATGACCAAATAAAAGAATTAGCACTTACAAAAAATTACCTTAAAGCTTTTATATCCAAACAAATTATGGATAAAAACTCATTCTACCAAAAGATTCAATTGGTCAAATTAAATATTACTCCCTAATTGGACCTTAAGTAATAATTTGAAATTAATGGGACAAATTCATTAAATAATCTTCACTTGAATGAATTTTTTTCAAAGAAATTATTACAATAAAAATCATAAAATTATTTCTAATTATTTAATATTTTTAATTAGAATTTAATATTTTCAATAAATTTTTTTTATATAATCACATTAATATTTAACTAAATTAATTAAACTTATATAGAAACAATTTATTTTCTTCCCCGAATTTCATTTGTTAGTGAATTTTCCCCTGGTAATTTAAATCTATGACAAAAACTTATCCCAATATAAACTGGAGAAACATTAAGACACGAATATATGTTTGTGTACATAAATATTAGCGTACATTCATTTAAAAACACAGACACAAACAAACTTTCATAACATAGTTTTTTATTTATCGATGTGAACATAATTGTATTATCCTCAAAACAATAATAAGCTTAATAAATTTAATTTTAGATTAGTTGTTTTATTAATAACTATATGAACTAAGTAAAGGTCATTTATGAAAAAGACATTAAATTTTG
>NW_027355069.1:0-4499 GCF_012295235.1 Primulina huaijiensis
GTGTGTGTGTGTGTGAATAAATTCCAAGAACTTCTGGAACCTGACATGCTGTTCTTGGTCTTTTGGAGTTTCAACTTGTTTATTTCGCTGTTAATGTAACTGGTTTTGGTAATTTCTGCTCTCTATCTGCGCCACCTGCTTTTTAAGCCCCTGTTAGTGTTATCCTGTTGGTAGAAAAATTATTAAATAATAACATTGGAACAATCCCTTATTTAAATATAATATATTCCCATTGTTTGAGTAATTTTTAAACTTCAATGATTATAAAGTTGATTACTTTCTAATGTTAGATTGCTTTTGGAATCAAGATAGATGTTTCAAATTGAACACATGCGCAAGGAGCGAGTGATTGATAATTAGAGACAAATTCATGGCCCAACTAAAGATAGTAATAACTAAATTGCTAAAATTGTTGATCTCTAAAAAAAATCATTTCAAATTTCAGTTTAGGGTTCTGAATGGATCGAAGTACAAGAGTGTCCGTACCTGTATTTAAGAACAAAATTATTCCCATTAACGATCAACAACAGGTGATTCAACCAAAGAGTGACCGAGTGAAGGCACCTCAAACAATGATAACCTCAGAAAAAAAATACCATGATCATACACATGCTCTTATAATATCTAAATCGGCATGTTTGTCATGTTGGCTCCACACGACACTCAACTTTGAATATGCTAAGACCAATCTTGACATTTCTTTGATTACTTCGAAGCACGTACCATGTAAAGACTAGTACTTTGTCCAGCCAAATATCCTTCAATGTCGGTTGGGACTTGACAGGGTAGTAGAATAAGCCATAAGCTCAAGATTATGTTTTCATCTGAGAAAAGAAAGCACCACGCACATGTTTTTGGCATGGTTAATGGCTACAGACGTCAATTTGTCAGACTGATCACCAGAAATCTTTGCAAGAACACAACCCATCCTTGAAGTGGTGGAACCGGTTTCTATCCCTGATCACAATCTCTCTCCCAAAAATATTTGATATAATCTTTGTCGCATTGTGACAGTCGCCACATATTCTGAGATTTTTCGATATTCTGATTGTAGTTCCAGGAGAAGTCTTGATAAGGCCATATGCAATGGCTAGCTTCTCACTGTGATGATACAAAGAAGCCTCCTTGTCTTCTTCTGTTGCGTCCAGTCTCCCGTCCACTACATCAGGTACATATCCAGCTGTCTTAATCTTCTCAATCATGTCCTCTACTGATCTGTAGATCTCCTTTGATTGTGGGTGTACATTATCTTCAGCCAAAAACTCATGAATGACACCATCTAACTCGATAAAGCTACAACCAGGATTCTTTTTAATTCCTTGCACTTTCATCTCATTTCTAAACCTCTTCGCATCATCAAACCTACCGACAGATGCATATAGATTAGAAAGTAGTATGTAATCCCCGCTATGTGCAGGCTCTAAACTGATTACATGTTTAAATGCTTCTTCTCCTATTTCAACGTGCTTATGAACTTTACACGATGAAAGCAAAGTTCTCCAAACCAAAGCATTGGGTTTAATGTGCATGTTCTTTATGAACTCATATGCATCCTCAATCAGCCCGGCTCGGCTCAGAACATCAACTAAGCAACCATAATGCTCGATTCTTGGTTTAATGCTGAAATTTCTACTCATGCTGACAAAGTAACCCCAACCCTCGTCGACCAAGCCTGCGTGACTACAAGCACAAAGAACAGCAACGAAAGTTGCTTCATCTGGTTTGACCTTCTCTTGAAGCATCAAATGGTAAAACTCGAGAGCTGTGTTGCCTCGTCCTGAGTTAGCAAGACCTTGAATTAGTGCTGTCCATGACCACACATTTTTAAAAGGCATATCTTTAAATACTTCAATTGCACTATCCACACACCCACACTTTGCATAAAAATCAAGTAGCGTCGTTCCAAGGTTGATGGAGAGCTTCAAATTCTTTTTCTTTATATAAGAATGAGCCCATTTTCCAGTTTCTAGAGCTCCTAGTGCTGCACAAGACGAAAGGACACTAACCATTGTGACCTCGTTTGGTTCTACATTCGCATTTTGCATATCGAGAAAAAGAGCAAGAGCCTCCTTGAAACGACTAGAATGAGTGTATCCATTAATCATGGCACTCCAAGCAACGACATCGTGTGTATGAATTTGATCAAACAAACCTCTCGCAGCATCCAACCTACCACATTTTGCATACATATCAATGAGAGATGTAACCAAACCAGCATCCTTCATCAGTCCATTCGCCAATGCATACTCATAAATCCATTCCCCTAATTCCAAATCCCCAAGCCTCCCACAAGCCATCAAAACGTTAATCAAAGTCGCTTGATTAAACCCAACACCCATTCCTAACATCTCCCCGAACAACTCCGTCACTTCTTTCCAATACCCGTGATTTACATATCCCGAAATCATCGAGTTCCAAGAAATAGCACTTCTCTCACTCATTCCATCGAATAGTTGGCGAGCCAACTCAAATCGACCACAAGTGGCATATAAATGAACCAAAGCGTTTTCAACAAACCCTCTACATCCAAACCCGTCAACAACTTTTAGTATCTGGGCATGAACTTGCTCTCCTTCCCTTAAAGCCCCAACCTGTGAACATGCCTTCAAGATGCTGGTAAAGGTGAACTCATCTGGGTGCACAAAGTTTTCAACCATTTTCCCGAATAAAAGAAAAGATTTTTCCTGGTTTTGCACTTTGTTAAATCCCCTAATCATTATATTGTAGGCCGATGAGTCGGGATTTTCGAGGTAAGCGAAAATGGAGAAGGCATAGTCGATTGCAGGGACGGGAAGGAGGAGTGCAGCCGACTCTAGCATGGACTCAGCTACCGCCGGGTGGTGGAGGAGGCGGGTTTTTATCAGGTGGGCATGGATTTGTCTGAGGTCTCTGCTGGTCTTGCATTGATCAAGAATCAAGATCTTTGGATTTTTGGGGAATTGAATGAGTTGAGTAGGCAAACTTGAGAGACCAAAGCTCATGCTCGTATGAGGAATTTTGCATATTTCCAGAACACCTTCTCGCGTTAACTTGAAATTTTGATTTTAATACACAAAATCTTATTAAGAATTGGTGAAGAAAAATCATAAAAAAATTTCCTGTATTTAAACGTACTCGAAACATATACTCAAATTGGAGTTAGACCTTCGACTTTTAGACGTTGTTGATATAAAAATAATTGCTGAAATTATAGATTTTACATACAATTATTGCAAAGATAAATTACTTTAACCGATTAATATTATTTGAAAATTGAAATATTATTGATTTTATCTCTAATTTAACATATATTTAGTATATACGAGAAATATTTAATTTAAAAAATATAGTGACCTGTAAATTATTTTATAAACATATCATATAATATAAATATTTAAATGCACTTAATTTTTTTGATATTAATGATTTTTAATAATATAGTTTATATAATCTAAAAAAGTACAAATTCTTTTTTTCCGTTATATTTGTTTGCAGGTAGTTATGTGAGTTAATTTTTTGGTAATTTTGGTCCAATTTTAGTCGGCAAAACTCATGTTTCAAAGGGTTTGATTATTTTACGTAGCTTGTCACGTGGCTTAAAAAATTGGGGATATTCAGAAGGTGAGAAAATTCTCTTTCGGACCTGTTCATTTTATAAATTACTATGTTTCAAATAACCAAATACTCTATAATAACATAAAAAAAAATTTCAATTAACACACAATGAAAGTCAAGCAATCGTTCAAGGGATTCAAAAACAATTTTTTTTTTGGGAATTTTAATTATTATTATAACGTATTTGATGATTTGAAAATATTATTTTATAAAATAAATACGTAAAAAATAATTTTTTGTGTGACATAGGATAATTTTCATCTATTTTGAAAGATCCTCAATTTTTATGCCTCATAGGCAAGCTCCGACGTCGAATCGGCAAATTCCGATGAACATTTGTTTCTGGCAAAAAATGGGGTCAAAACTGCCAAAAAATTAAAATATCGGGCTAAGCCTGCAAGTTTAATACATAAGACTAACATCGTAAGAGGACAAAAAAGGGTTGAACGGATGAACACCACTCGACTCTCGAGTGTCATGGCTTCCTTTATGTACAATATACATCTGCAAGCCCTCGAAAATTTGGCTGCAGTCCCCCATGCTAAGCCAAGTACACAGTTCAGAGGCCATTCCCACTTCGAATATGCATATATTCCTTGCTGCTGTCTTAAATAGAATTGAGTCTTCATTCTTGGCGTATCTTTAATAGCATGATGCATCGTTCAAAGTTCATCTTTCCATCACGACCTCCTTAGATGATCTCTGGAGAAAAAAGGGTGTCGGAGGGCTTCAACGGCTGAGATCCTTTCAGATGGATCGTATCTCAAAAGCCCTTGCAATAAATGGATGAGATCCCCTGCTGAATGATCTACATGATGCATAATCAAGTTTGGAAACCGTGGCAGCTTCAGAACTGCTTTAATACTATCTCTAGATGTTGCTCCCTCCGGCCAGTCTAACCTACC
>NW_027355070.1:0-4507 GCF_012295235.1 Primulina huaijiensis
AAAATATATTATTTACTATATTATATTATTATTTTATATAATATAATAGTTTTCCCGTCCGACTGTCAGATTTAACTTTCCGACCGGTTGAACCATTTTTATAAGGTAAACCGTTTCGATCACTGGTCTTGTTATGAAAACATTGATTTCAACTATTATAAAGCGATTTTGCCAATTTTTGATATTTGATTAATGTGAAGATTGATATTTGCTTAGAATGTTTTTAAGATTGAATAGTAATTACTGATTACTTGCGAGTGTGTATATGCGATCTTGTACTGATTGCTTGGAGTGTTTTTAAAGATGGTTATTGTGAATATATGTAAATTAGAGGAAGATCGGTGTCTTGTAAGTGGTAATTTCAATGACCATAATGTGATTCAGCCAATTTTTATATTTGAATAATTTGAAGATTGAATAGTAATTATCAATAGTCCAAGTGGAAAGGGGAGGCCACACAAATTGTCATTATGGCTTGTAGTAGCAAAAAGTTGAATTGGTGTTTGAAGAGCAGAATTGGAGCATTTTTAATTTTTTTTTATTTCTTTGGCATTAATCATGAACTTTGGCATCAACATTGTGGAGGGTGATTTCAAAAGTAATAGCTGAGATTCAAAGTTTGATTTACAGAAACACTGGGCTATGGACTTGCTATCTTTTGATGTTCGGAATTGTACCAAATCATTCATCGTTAGTTTAGCTTAAAAAAATTCACTCATTATTTTGTTGTGATTTTGTTGACGTCATCTAAAGATTCTTTGGAGGACTTATCCTTAGAGCTGTGTTCATGGGCTGGGCAGTTATGGTATCTATTTGTGATGCTTGTTGGGAGGGAGAAAGAAGTAAATACTTTGTCTTCCTTCCAATATCAAATCAGAATCCTAATAAGCCTTTTGATATTCGTTTATCCTATAATTCAATTTGGTTATTTGAGCTGTTTGCCTCATCGTTGAAGAGTGCTAAATCTTGTATCTGATGGGCTTAAAAACATCTTAAAACCTTTCATGTCATGTTTATTACCTACCTATTCTGATTTTATATTGTAGTTAAGGATATTGAGCGTGATCTGGATGCCCAAGTTCACGACTGCTATGTTGCAATGGAAGCGCTATGTGAGGTATCTGTTTCAGATGACGATGACACGACTTCATTAAAACTTCATCAACGAGTTTGTGTTCTCGCTTACTGAATTTCCCCCCATATAACTGCAGGTCTTGGAGTCTCAAGAACCACTCGTAGTCTATTTTCCCGATTCTTCTCTGTGGTTATCCAGGGCAGTTCCAAAATCAAATCGGAAAGAGTTTATCCGCAAGATGCGAGAGTTGTTTGACCAATTAGCTGGACCTGTAGTTTTAATTTGTGGGCAAAACAAAGTGGAAACTGGATCAAAAGAGAAGGAGAAATTTGTAAGTTTGAGTTAACCATTGTCCATAAAAAATGTTCATGCCTCCCTTTCTCTGATCCCATCAGTGGGTGCCACTTCTGATTGTATGGATGAACTTTTCCTTTTCTTTTCAACAGACCATGATACTTCCCAATCTGGGCCGGCTTGCTAAGTTGGTAAGTTTTATGCTATTGTTTTTTGAAAGTTATCCTTTCTCTGGCTTGTATGTGATATAGTAATTGAGTTAATTTCCCTCCTCTTCTAGTAGCTCACTGTTTCTTTTGATGTTTTCCAAACGAGAGTTGCACTCATGATAATGGTTTATAACTTATGCATCAGAAATGCGAACTAAACATGTTTAGGAAACGAAGGCGATAACCCATTGCAGAAAGGTCTGTAAACTAATATAGCTATCGGAAAAATTGTCTTGTCATATATGGCAGAAACATATATGTTGAGGATATGTATGTTAAGTGCACTGAATCTTTGATAATGGCGCCGAAATTCGGAATCAAACGAGTGTATCTCTGGAAGAAAAAAACAAATGGAAAGAAATATATAACTCACCACTTTTATTATATTCTAAGTTTGTGTTTGGTAATCTTCTTCGGCTCTGGACATTCTGTCATGCATAACCATAGGAAAGATTAGCCTTTATTATATCTGGACGTTTCTTTTTCAGCCTCTTCCCCTGAAGCGACTCACGGAAGGATTAAAGCCTGCTAAGCAATCTGAAGACGATGAAATCTGTACTCTTTTCACTAATGTGATGTGCATATCTCCTCCAAAGGTATTTTTTCTGTTATTACCTATGTTCAAGATATTACAAGATTCTTGTTCAACATTGATACTTTATTTCTGTTTTCAAGATCCTTGTGTTCCTTTTTTTGCATCAAACATGTTTCCATCTCCATGGATAACGAATTAGCCGCACAGAAAATGTTTTATTCTTGAGTTATTAGGACTGCAAAACTTATGTTAACCACGTTCCAGTATTGTTTAGGCAAAGATTTTTAACATCTGGTACTGCTTGATAAGCCGTGTTAAAAACTGGACAAAAATGTTACCTGTCTTTCTTTACAATCTGGAATACGTTGAATCTTGAATCAGTGGAGTTTTTATAATCAATAGACATGAAAAGTTTACATAACCTGAAAATCTTCGGTAGCACTAATTACATATACATGTTATTACGCCCTGAGCTGGTGGAATAATGCGACTCAGCAAGATTACTTGACTATTGCAGGAGGAAGATCTTCTACGGATATTCACCAAACAGATTGAAGAAGACAGAAGAATAGTGATATCTCGAAGTAATTTAAATGAAATGCATATGGTATGTCCATGGGATTTTTTTCTTTTACAATTTGATTTCTTGCCAAATTTTCTTTGCAGTCATGTAGCCAGCTCTTGTGTTACTTAGTTCAGAGGAATAAATTTCTCACTGTGCATCTACTGAAAATGGTTATTATTCCTTTCAGGTTCTCGAGGAACATGGATTATCATGCATGGATTTGTTGTATGTGAACTCTGATGGTGTGATATTGACAAAGCGGAGTAAGAATGTACTCATTTCTATAATCATGTCAGCCACACTCATTAAACAACTTTATATATAAAACATTATGAAGTCAACCATTCTTTGATAGAAGCTGATCTTTGTTCGCATTCAAAGTCACTTCTCCTCTACAGTGACTATATATAAAAAATTTATTGCATCAATGGTATTGCCAGGGCACATATTTCTTTGATAGGGCACTTTTAATACCTTACACCATCTAGTGCAAGATTGCAGTATTTAATTGGAGCAGCTGGAGCATGATGGTTGATTGTTTTGGACACTTTTATTTTCCAATTCAGAGGATTTCTCCAGACAATTGAACTTTTATTAAAACATGAAGGATTTTATATGCTTTCTATCTGAACAGAAAACTAGCTGTTGCCTGTTTTAATATTTGTAATTTGTTTTTATATTTTGCATTTGGATCCAGAAATTATTTAAAAGGTGAGTATATATCTTTTACCTTTGTATTTATTCCTAGCAACTCACCAGAATTGATAAAGAAATATGCATTTTAACCCCTGACGGAAGAAAATCTAACAACATCTTACCCGTTTTATTTAAGCTTCCTAGTTGTGTCTGTTAGTTGAGGACTCAGTATCATACAGTTCTGCTCTTTATCCTGTAAGCATAGCTATTCATAATTGCTACATATCAAGCTTAGTTGCATGTTGTCTTAATAGCGTAGCCACTCGTCCTAACAAAGAAGTTTGGATTTAGTGTTTCCATTAAGATTTGGAGTTTGGAAGAATTTATTTGCAAGTTTACAGAATTACAATTCTGTTCTCTACCTGAAAGAATATTTACTCGGTTCTTTTAAGTTACCAACTTAAGGCAAAAAGAGAGATTCAACTTGCTTATTGTTAAGTGCTAATAATAATGTTTCAAATGTTGATAACAATATCACAAGAAACAAATGGCATTAAACTCCCTGAAATCCACTTCAGAATATGCCAATATTTACTTTTATTTTTGAACTGTGCAACCCCTATGTGAAATTATTGATATTTAAAACCCTGTGTTTTTTAATTAGGCTTAAAGCCCCTATAAATGGTAGTAAATATGCCTAATTTTTTAATCATATGGTTTGAAATGACCTTTAATTTTGTACGAGGAGTTTGTGTTTTTTCGATATTTCACATGGGTGGTAAATGCAATTTCTCTAAATATTTCTAATTATAGTGGGCAGTGACAACTTCCCAAAAATTCTGTTGTGTTTTTCATCGTTCTGTGATTAAAATATGCATAATACTATTTTGTTGATGGGCTACAGAAGCTGAGAAAGTTGTTGGCTGGGCTAAAAATCACTACCTTTCCTCATGCCTTAGTCCTTCTGTTAAGGGGGATCGGTTGCATGTGCCTTGTGAGAGGTAATTATCTTTATATGTGTTTATCTCTGAATCATCTTTTATCTTCTTTAAGGTGACGGCTGTCGGTTGTCATGTGTAGCCTTGAACTAGCAATTTTGAGGTTAAAGGAGCAGGAAACAGCATCCAAGAAGCCTTCTCAAAATTTGAAGGTTCTCTCTCTCTCTCTCTCTCTCTCTCTCTCTCTCTCTCTCT
>NW_027355071.1:0-4538 GCF_012295235.1 Primulina huaijiensis
CGTTTCTGTTCCTGAGACAAGAAATGTTCCACAAGACCAAATTGACTGGAGTTTTGCCCCTGGAACTTCTGCATCTTCTAGAAATCATTCATTTACTTCTCGGATTGGCCCAGGTTCTGGTGTGCGTGCATCTCCCGTAGTCTTGTTGCCTCATCAGATACAAAGATCTCAAGCCCATCAGAGATTCTCGGAATTTTTGCCTTGGAATGCCCCTCCACGGATTGAATCTGATTCCGGAGTTCGGAGAAGTCCTTTTGTGCCTTTCCCTTCTACCTCATTTTCAGCAGATGAGGCACCAAGTACTAGTCTAGGACAGCATCAGTCAGATCAGTGGCCAGCAGCGTTCTCGATTGATACGACAAGTGATGATGCTCATGGTTGGAATGCTTTAGCTGCTGTTGAGGGAAGGCATAGACTGGTATGTGTCCTTTATTGAAGTTGTAACGGATGTGATGAATACTTAAAATCTTCAAACAGAAAATTCCTTTGTTTTCTTTAAACATATTTGCGCTCTGAAAATCCTGTGACCTGCACCGATGGCAGCAACTTTTCATAGAGTAATTCATAGTTTTATATAATAAACCTTCTAAGTTATATATCTCGACCGTAAGTATTACTTTATTTCTGATCATATCATTGATCCACGTACACATACTTATTTTTGCTTACTCGGATGTAAGTTTTTTCATTGCAAACTGGCTGCTCTTTGTTTCTCTCATTCATTCTGCCTTATCGAGTCTTCCTATTTGTGGAGGCATAGAGTGAGGCATTTTGTGTTCAATTCTTGGGAAATCTGACCATTTATGAAGATCCCATTTAATCAATTGAGAAGTCCTTTTAGCATATCCTGTGATTGCATATATTTTATTATTCATTCTTTTAACTAATTGTGCCTACTTGGTTCGTTTGTGCTTGTAATGTGATTCCTGTGAGTTCCAGTGGTTTGCGCTAATTACACTTTGTCCTATTTGATTTAGCAGATCCGTCAAGTCTTGAGTGCCATGCGAAGGGGTGTCCACTTACAACCTGAGGTTTGTTCAGGATCAGCAATTTAGATTTCTCTCATTAATATGTTATCAAATTTGGTCGAACTCTTTTTTTTTATGGAAGGAAAATATCCAAACATATATCTATTGAGAGTAATTGCTACTAAATTTAAAAATAATTATATAGTTGTTTTTTTTAATCGATAACTTTTATATGATTTTCAAAGCTACCTGATCATATCCCAAATTCAATTGAGCTTGTGGTTATATATGGAAATTTACATGTGGAATCTCTGTTTGTATCTTTTTATTTTTATCGAGGTTAAAATTATTTTTAAATCTGTATTTGGAGTCTCAAAATTTGTTCCCACGACGTGGTTTTGTCATAATAAATAGACAAATATACAAGGAGCTTTTCCCAATTATCCTTACCGTTTTCTTCTAATTTGTAGTAAATGTTATGTTTGGAAATAGACTCTTGGAGTGCTAGCCCAGATGAGATTTCAGGCGGTGATTTATCTTGATATACATGGATATTTTTGAAATTTTTCATATTTGTAATTTCTAAAATTATTGTTCGAATTTACTTGTTTAGGAAGTATACCGTTGGAGCCTAAAATAAAAAGGTATGATGTACACATGCCTAATATGTAGAGAGAGATGCCTATGGAGCACACAGAAGTTGTATCTGTCAATTGTGAATTGTATGGCTCGACTAGGCAGATGTTGACGCATGCAATCAAGACCTTTGAAATATTTTATGTGTCTTTCTATTACATAAGTAGCACATAATTTTTCTAGATTATAGGTGGATGATGTAAATATATGTTAACCCTTTCCAGGATTATATGCTGATCGACCCTTTTATCAACGGATTTGTGGAGATGCATGACCGTCATAGAGACATGAGGCTGGATGTGGACAACATGTCTTATGAAGTACTCTAGTTTACTTGAATAAATACTCTCTACACTCTTGGATTTTCAAGAGAATTTTCAGGGTAAGCAGCTTTTAACATTTCCACTCTTTATGATAGGAATTGTTAGCTTTGGAGGAACGTATAGGGAATGTTAGCACCGGATTGAGCGAGGATAAAATCTTTACCTCGATGAAACAGAGGAAGCATAGAGTATTTGGCGTCGCTCTGAATTTGGTGCCATGCTGTATATGTCAGGTTAGATCAATGAACCTGCTAAATTTTTCGTTTAAGTTGCATCCCCCATACTTATTCTTTTTAAAGGATCGACTCTGAGTTTTTTCTTTTCACTTCCACTCGACTATATCAGGAGGAATACATTGATGGAGATGATATTGGGATATCAGATTGTGGGCATGAGTTTCATGTCAACTGCATCAAACAATGGTTGACACTAAAGAACTTGTGTCCCATTTGTAAAACAACGGCTTTGGAAGTTTGAGAAATAAACCTATTTGTTTTGGGGGCGAGCATGAACTATTCCATCTTGAGGACTCATTGTTTTGCTTTTAAATCTTTGGTTGGACACGACTTAAAGCATGCTAGTTCGACCCTAAAAACCCTTTTGTTTTCCTCCCCTCGAATCTTGTGGGTTTGAAGCAAGAAAGGTTGTGCTTTCTGGGATTGAGTAGCGATGATGGTATAAATTTGAACTGTTAATTATGGTCACTTAAATTGAGAAGGAAAAAAAATCCTCGATTCTATGAAATATTAGACGTCATAATGTGGCAGCGGGAGACATTTGGTTATATATTCAATTGTTCGAATGGTCTTTTAAGGCTGGCATCTTGTTTCCTTTTATTACAGGACATATTTGATAACTGTTGTCTTCTCTTGTTTCAATCATGCAACGCAAACCTTAATTTCTAGTCCTATATACCATGATTTCAATACTAGTGAATTGTGTGTGTGTGTTTTTTAGGTTTTATTGTGAAAATGAAGTTGGTAAATTACTTTCACAGTTTCACCATCTCAAATCTTTCAATAAAATGTAAAGATTAGCCACTAAATCCCTGTCTTTTTTAGCAAATTTTGCTTCAAATTATCATGGAGTAGAGTAAAATACAATTGAGCCACAAAAAGTTAAGACTGATATGTCGTCAACAGGAAACATAATCAGGGAATCTCAAATTCAAAAAATTAAAAAAAAAAATGAAAGATTTGGTCCTTTCCCATTTTGAATCATGTGTCATTGGCATCAAAATAATGCCATCAATAGGAATTCCCCTGTTTCTTGTCTTGAATTCTTTTGCTCACTATTCTTTTTCTTTTATGGCTATGTTTATGTGATGCAAAAATGAGTTGGGCATTTTGAGGACCATTCCCTATATCTAAAGGGAAAAGGCCAAAGCTCCCATGTGAGAATCCACTTATATCGTCTTTATTTACAAGATGTGGCACTGTCGTGACTCTTAAATTATTGATCTTCACCATAATATAAAAGTAGAAATAATATAAAATCACTACTTACCCACATACATATGATTTCGAATTTTTCACATAAATGAACAATTAACAAACTACTTTCTCTTCCATCCATCAACTCACTCCACTTACTTTTTATGCCTTCATATACCCTCTCATCCAATTTCATGTTTTTATCATCTTATACATTTGGACTAACTTGATTTTGTAAATCCAGATATTTATAGTAAATCTATGAACGCATGCTTCGATTTCTAGTATATATCAATGATTATGACAATAATTAAATCATGAGAGACTCAAATAAAACATTCATTTCACAAAATTGATCTATGAAATCGTCTCAACTTGGTGAAAAAATAAATACTTAAAATGATTACGACAATTGAAAGTTAGAATGAGCATTTGAGTGGAACATTATCATTGTTAAACATGCCATTATTCCTAGTAAACCTATAGAACACATGAAACATGGAACCCCACCTCCAATCAATAAGTCCACTATTATTGCTAGTTTATGGTCAAAGGAAGTTGAACCATCAAAAAATATGTGATGTATCTTGCCTCATTCATTGTCTTTCTCCACGGACAATCAGGGCCACCATCTATATCATGAAAATTATAGAATTATGCCTACCAACTTAAGAAGTTTAACTCATAATAGTTAAAATTTAAAATAAATAAATAGAATTAAAATGCCCCTTGAGAAAATATATTAGATTGATATCGCCCTCGAGCGTTTTTGAACATATAAGCACCGTGGAAATTTGATTGATCCAAATTAAGTAAATTGGAGAATGAAGTGAAGACTTTTATATACCAATGGTTGAGTTTGAGTAGTACTAACGTTTTGTACAAATTAAGTAAATCAAATTTGTCACAAATTAACATGACATTAATTAAGCATCATCGAAATCCCACATATGTACTCATTTCCGGGTGTCAATTTTTTTTTTGGGGATTTTTTTTTTATATAATTTATATAATATTTTTCCTTCTAAAATCGAATTTATAAAATCTTTAATCAAAACAAAACGACGTCGCTGCAACGGAAATCAAATGAATTCTCCATGGACTCCTGGGGCCACGAGTCGCGAAGCAATTTCAGCAGCATTTGCGCCTTTCGCTTAGCTCTCACCGTGCAATCGCTC
>NW_027355072.1:0-4549 GCF_012295235.1 Primulina huaijiensis
TTGATTTTGTTTAATATTAGAACTCATTTATTTGATATTTATAATGAATATAACACAAAATATGGTAGACAAATTCTTCCACATGAACAATTATCCACTACCACTAGTAATATCACTTCTTAACTAACTAAAACACAACTTTTTTTAAGGGAACAGACAAAACTTCCACGAGGATCCTCAAGTTAAAGTCAGGAACTTGATAATTATTTTATCATTACTTTTGATTTTAGTGATACAAATGAGGAAAATTTCGACATACTGCAATGATGGTCGCAAAAAACAAATGTATGTCCAATTTTGTCTATAGTGCCAAAAGAAATTATACGTTGTCCCGTTTCAACAGTTGCAGTGGATCAAGCTTTTAGTATTGGGGAAAATACATTGGATGAGAGACAATCTAGCTTAAGGCTGAAAAATTTGGAAACCCAATGTTTGTTCAATGATTGGTCAAAAGCTGCAAGTCGAACACAACATATTAAAAGTGATGAAGAAAGCCAAGACAAATCTTAGAGAACATCGACAGGAGGAATCATTGGAACATATGCACTTGTATTTATCAAATTTTAAAATTTTTTAATGATGCTAATTTCCAATTATTTAGTGTTTATTATCCTACTTTTAATTTAGTTTAATATATTGTTGCAATATTGTATATATTTTTAGTAAACATATTAAATCTATTGATGATGCTTCAATTCAATGTATTTATGTCATGAAAGCAGAATGAGAAAAATATTTTTAAAAAATTTCTGAAATATTTTTATGTGATTTTGTTTTGGATCCTATACTTAAATTGGACGGTTTATAAGAAATGTTAACATTATATTTTGATTTTTTAGACCCTACTACGGAAAAAATTTCATCTATCTCATTGATTTTGTTTAACATTAGATCTCGTTAATATGATATTTATAATCAATATGACACCAAATATGATGGACAAAATGTTCCACATGAACAACTATCCACTACCTCTAGTAAGATCACTTCTTAACTTACTAAAACACAACTTTTTAAGGGAACAGACGAAACGTACACGAGGATTCTCAAGTTTCAGTCAAGGACTCGAGAATAATTTTACCACTACTTTTGATTTTAGTGATGCAAATGAGAAAACTTTCGATATATTACGATGATGGTCGCAAAAAATAAAAAATATCTAATTTTGTACAAAAGAAATTCTAGCTAGTCCTGTTTCAACGGTTGCAGTGGAGCAAACTTTTAGTATTGGAGGAAATATATTGGATGAGAGACGTACTTCTAGCTCAAGGCTGGAAAATTTTGAAACCCAACGTTTGCAATGATTAGTCAAAAGCCGCAAGTCGAACACAACATATTAAAAGTGATGAAAAAGCCAAGATGAACTGAGGGAACATCTGAAATAATGATGAGAAGAAATGCGAGTGATTGAGTAACGTCACTCCTAATGGTACATATGTAAAGGTTAATGAGACCTGAATCCAAACCGTCGATTTCGTGACCTAGACCGTAACCAGCCACGAGTGGGCCGGTGAAGGGTCAGGCTTTTTCATGCCTGGACCCGTACCAAACCCGGCCAATGGCCATGACTACTCTTAATTAAATCCAATTTTTTCCATTTCTGCGCCATGATATTTTTATGTTACATTACATTTATTCCTTACAAAAACTCCCGTGAGACGGTCTCAAAGTCAATTTTGTGAGACATATATTCTATTTCGGTCATCTATTAAAAAATATTGTTTTTTTTTTTGCAAAAGTATTATTTTTTATTTTAAATATGGGCATGGTTGACCCGTATCACTAATAATGATCTATGAGACCGTCTTAAAAGACACTTACTCTTTATTCCTATGACCATTCATCTAGTCCATGTTCATTTACCTATAGCTGCAGGCCAAAATTATGAATTCACAATGGAAAACTTGTCCACTATTCACACTTAGATATATGGATAATAAGAACAAGTATAGATAAGCATAGGTAGACACAAACTCTTGTAAAACCATCTCACATGTTAATTTTTGTTTGAAATATCACCGACCCGACCCGACCCGACCCGACTCATGAAAATATATTATTTTTTACGCCACAAGTATGACTTCTCATGGTAGGTATAAATCAGGTTGACCCGTCTTACGAATATAGTTCGTGAAATCATCTCTAAAAAAACTAACTCATAGATAGATATAGATAATATGTATTATAGATATAGAAAGGTGTTGGTTTTTTTCCGGAGCTTTAATATAGCGGTCTGTTGGTTATTTGGCACTATCGCTCTGCATATTTTCTGTACGACAAATGGGATGATAAGTGGTAGTGTTAAATGAATCTGAGCAGAAATTGACAAATGCCATTAGGCTAGTCCGAGAAGTTATTCCTCCTTGGATGCTATAAAAGCAAAAAAATAGAAGTTGCAACATGGTTTTATTCATGTAGAAATAGTATCAGAGCATTAAGTACATCAGGGCTGCCTCACTGATCCTTGAAAAGATAAGACGCTCAAATGATTTTCTTAAATGTGAAGTGATCAAAACTCAGCCACATGGATAATCAAAACTCAGCCACTTGGGTACGATCGAAATAACATCCGGTTGGACCTCCCTCGGGTAGAAGAGCCAGCATGACAGGGCCTTCGGCTCCCTCTTCCAATGTCATTGTTCCCGTATTCCAATTAATATTGGTTTTGACATATCCTGGATGTACACAGTTAATACACATATTTGGATACTTCTTTGCAAGAAGTCTAGTATATGCATTAAGAGTGGCCTTTGATATGCTGTAAGCTGGTAGCATCTTTTGCCACCCATTGGCTTCAAGAGCATCCTTTTGGACATCTTGCAAAAACTTCTGCAGTATCACATCAATTTTCTCATCTGTTAGATTATCAAGATCGCCAAGTACTTGTCTTCTCTGCTCATTTGGAATACGCTGCATAATAACAGAGTAAAGATTAAAGATCAGTAGACTAATTTAGATTTTGCTTAGAAAACAGATGTCCAAGTCATCAAATTGATCTGACTTATGATGAGTAGAGTATCTACGATGATAATACGATTACTTTTAGTTCACTCCTCAGGGAAGATACATTCACGATTCTTGCACCCGTGGTTGAAAGCTCTAGTAAAGGAAGAAGGGCTTCTGTTACATTCTTGACACCATAGTAATTCGTCTCTAAGCATTCTTTTGCCTTTTCATAGGTTGTTATCATTGAATCTTGAACCATGTTTGTCGCCTTCCCAGATAGCTGCATAGATAAAAAGAGATGCAAATCTTTTCATGTGAGCTAAATATGTCTGTAGATGAATTAACGTATCGTCTAGAAACACTATTTGGGACTAAACATTTGGACAGTGTAGCGAGGATGCTTAAGCGATGTGCTTTTTGTTTCTCACCCATGTTACAGGATCTATATTTAAAGCCCTTAGTCTATCTTCATCAACTACAACTCCAGAAGCTCCAGCATTGTTCACCTGCAGAAACAGGTAACCTTGGATTAGTCGAGTCTGAAAGGAAAGCAATTAGTCAGGGTCCGTACCAGGATTTTGCTTCTTGGCGGGTTCAGAAATGCGTAATTTGTGCAGTACTTGAGAAAAATAAATAAAGAAAAAGTCTGATATAAAGTGTACAATGTTAAGATCAAGAATAGTTAGTCTCCATTAAGCATCAACATTAAATCTTGTCAACACACTACGATGAGCGACAGATCTTGTGTGGTGTACATGAATCCCATATTAACTATATGCATTGAAAACATATGAAATTTATTTGATCCAACCATAATTGACTCTACCCATGTATCTAGAATATAACAGAACTAAATTATTCATGATTTTGGGTGGCAACTATTTAACATAAATCATTACACATACCAAGATATCAAGTCTTCCAAACTCGGTTGTTACGAACTTAGCCAAATCTGCAATGCTCTGCTTGTCTTGAACATCTAAGTGATGGAATACTACATTCGAGAAACCCGATTCGATCACCGCTTTCGTGGCTTCGGTACCCCTCTTCTCATTTCTTGCTGTTAAAACAACAGTGACTCCAGCTTTGGCAAGCTGCCGGACGGTCTCAAAACCGATACCCTTGTTTGCTCCGGTCACCACTGCATACCTACGTGAAAACACAGTCAACCCTCAATATAATGCTATCTATGGTTTCGCAAAATGACTTCCAAGATCACCAAAAATATGGGATTCAGGTTGAATCAGAAATCAATCAAGTGGACTGGTAAATCAGAAATTTCAATAAAATTTCACAAATTACTGGATAATTCGAGCTGAATATGCTAGAAAATAAAGACCCATACAGATTCATCACATTTCAACAGATCCGGAACTAAGTATTCAATTTCAATAAAATCTCACTCTTCTAAAAAAACAAAAACAAAAAAAAAACCGATAAATTTCACGACCCCCGACGAATTTGAATCCGACTAGCTCGGAAAATTGAATACATTCATAGAATTGGTCTTAATGTTGTTCACCTCATTCTTTGCTGACCCATTACTGCAATTCTTGAATAGTTGCTGAGCTTCCAAGTGCGTGGCTGATGGAGAAAATGGTGA
>NW_027355073.1:0-4556 GCF_012295235.1 Primulina huaijiensis
CAAACGTTCTCTTAAAAAGGTTTGAACGTCTGAAAGAAAGTTTAAAGAAAAATTGTTCTCTTGAAAGAAAACGGTTGCAGAGGCCAATGGCGAAGGAAGGTCCATCGTCGTCCTGTCTCCCCGTCAATGTAGAAGAAGACAATGATTCGATGTTATACGGCTTCGCATCGGGCTGGGTCGAGGCCCGAACTCATTGTGATCATCTCGCTTCTTTGAATTCGGACCTCATGCACATCCCAACTCCCCATACTCCCTGCAATAGGTCTACCTCCTTAAACCCTAACCCCCATTTTTATAGTGGGATTTATTACATGGTTTGCTCTCTCTGTGTTGTGAATTTGGTGAAATTGCGAAAAAATTTCACTGTATTGTGTTCCCAGTATCTCTTGTTTGTATAGAGGATCATAGTATATATGCGACGGAGATCCAGCAGGGCTGTTGTGGAATCGAACGAAAAATTTGAGATTTAGTTGTATTTTTCATCGAAATGCGAGTTTGGACGTTATTGCCTAAATTTCCCCTCTGTCCTACCTTATCATCATGGAAATTCTGTATTTATGTTTCAGCATTTTGGGTTCCCTCCATCCATTGACTCTAAAGAAACTGTACAGGTGCGAACATCCAGATGAAAACTGGCTATGCTTATGCTGCAAAGATGTACTCTGCAGCCGTTTTGTGAACAAGCACATGCTAGAGCATTTTCGACGAGAGAAACACAGTTTGGCTCTGAGCTTCAGGTTTTTCTAGGCTACTCTTTTCTTCCTGTATTTCAAACTTCCTGTCTTACACTAGAACATTTGTGCTATTAGTGGTCATCCCATCCACGAGATAATGAAATTTCATGCATGATTTACTTGGGACAGTAAGTTTTGGTCCAAAATGAATCCATTGAGTCCCCACATTCGCGCGGTCTTGGATCAATTTCCAGGACCGTCCCTGGTGCTCGCTGTAATTTCCTCATTATTTTTGCGCATCGAATTGATTCACCTCTCTAAGATGTATCTGACGTGAAACAGTGACCTTTCTGTGTGGTGTTTCTCCTGTGATGCTTATCTTGATGCTCAAGTGATATTGCCTCTTCGCCCTGTTTATGAGACTGCATATATATTGAAGTTTGGTGAAGCTCCCCCGCTACGGACACTCAGTCATCCATAGGCTTCTGATGAGAAAGCTAACTTCTGGGCTTGAAGAGCTCATACTTAGCGCAAACTTGTTATCAAGGTTAGTTTTGCTCCTCGTCTTTCTTTATACAGCGAGGATGGATTAAGACGTAGAGGACAAGCATTGCCGTTTTGTATGGTTTCAAATTCTTGGAAATATTGTATACGATTAATCTTGAACTTGGAGATGGCTTTTGAAGGGGGTAGAGTCCGTTCTGAAAAAATTGGTACATCCTATAAATCATACCTTCATACAAATTTCAACATCTTTCACTTCCATTTTTTTCGCTGTCACGTAGCCAACTTCAGACAATATTCGAACAATTGTGTTCATTTTTTTGCGAAGAGTCTGAGGGTTTAAAGACCAAATTTTGGTGTTAAAAAATTGCCATCAAGGTTTAACCCCACTCATAAAGAGTCTAAGTTCAGTTATAAATGCAGTTTCCATTGTTTTACAGTACATTATGTTGGGATAAAAGATATCAATAGCCTACTTCAAGTTTACACTAAAATGTTCCCTAAGGCGAAAGCAACGTAAATCTACGTTTCATCAGCATCCGAAGTCATAGGACACCAACCCCTTCAGCTCAGGGCCATTAAGTCTGTTGTTCTCAAAACTGCACAATAGAAGATATGGTGTTAAAACAGATTGTCAAGAAAGTAAACATCGGTCGTAGAATATTACTGACAAATAAAGTCTCACGTTGATGAACCAAGCAAGGGTGCGTGTTGGTTAACGATCATGCTCATAACTGGAATTGTGAAAATCATACCCTTTTGAAAGGGAAGGCAGAAGATATAATTATAAAATTGTATCATTCTAAAAACAAAATCTAGCACTCATTTATTTTCTGAAAACACATATTCAGGTAACATTTTACAAAAATACCCCAAGACAACAAACTCCTGTATGTTTTGCAAGTTAGTATTAGAAGAATTGAATGGTGCAGATAAACTGATCTGGAATGCCAAGGCAGGATCTGAGTTTTTCGAGGGTTCATTAATAATAAAAAAAAAAAAAAAGTACCTTTCCATGGGAAAATTTCCGAATGGGCCATCAACTGGTATTGTTCCACAAAGATCGTTATTCGAGACATCACTACAAGAATTCACGGACCAAACATGAGTTATCCACAAAACCTATGAAACACTAATTTTTGCTACATTTCCAATGACATGAGAAATGAATTTTGCTTACAAAAGTTTGAGCTTAGATAGATTGGTGAGTTCCCTTGGGATTGATCCAGTTAGCTTGTTATCATTTACCCGACTGAGAGTTTAACTTCACGCTTCAATATTTTGAACTTGAAAAAACCAACACTGTTGGAACTTATGAATGTATGAGATTTTTACTTACAGAAATCTAAGAGACTTCAATTTAGAGAGCGATTTCGGTATCTTCCCTTCAAACTTGTTTCCATACAGATCCAAGCTAATAAGTTTCTCCAAATTGCCCAACTCATCTGGGATTTGTCCTCCTATGTTATTTTTGTAAAGTTCCCTGCAATTCACTCATCAAAAATTCACAATTACTACAAGGAAAAGGTTTGAAAAACATCGACTTTTGATTTTTTATGATGAAACAATAGCTATCATTAAAAACATCAAATATGTGTATCCAGAACAAGGCCAGCTAATATTGTCAAAATAACCATATAAACTTGTAAGCTTAATGCCAAAAAACACGAAGTTTCCTCTATTATAGACTGCTCCCCATACAAGAGTTCCCTTTTAACAAAAATGGTCTACATTAATCTACTTTGTGTAGGATCAAGTGTCTACAGCCGTACCAAAAATTATAGGTGGTGGTATGAACCTTTGAAGCAATAAAATAGCTCAAAAAACACACGTTAATCACAATACAACAGCAACCGTTACTACCCATAACATATGAAAATCAAATTACAGAATTTAAAACATGATTTTAAAAACCAAAAATGGAATAAAACTGTAACAAAGTTCAAAGTTTAGGTAGTACAAATACTGAAGGTGCTTCAGTTCACCAAGCTCTGAACCTAATGACCCAGAGATGTTGGAATTTCCCAAGTCCCTGCGATCAAACAACATTATTGTAAGACAAGTTGAATCATGTTTTGAAGAAAAGTAAGAACGGTATAAGAGTTAAATTGTAATTAATATGAAAGGAAAGTAGACATCTTACAGGCGAATTACATGGCTGTTGGAGTCACAAGTGACGTGAAACCAAGTGCAAGGATTTACGAGTGTTGGATCCCAGCTTTGAAGAACATTTGTGGGGTCTGAAAGCCTGATTCTCAAAGCATGCAACGCATTTCCTGCAAATTAAAAACAAACAAAAAAAGGAAATCAACAAATTTCAAGCCATTTTTTCTATATATTTTTTTGCTCATGTTGAATTCGGTTCCATTTGGAAACCATCAAATTCATTGAAAGATCAAACCAAAGCTGGAAAAAGATCTAAAAATGCAGCAAATCCAAAGTTATCCAAGCAGATACAATAAATTTATATCATGAAATTATTCATTGATTTCAAATCCCCAATCTTGCACAAAAGTATGTGCCTTTCTTACAAAAAAGGTAAATTCATTGTAAATTTCTCTGAGGAAAAGTGATTGAAGAAGCAAACTTCAGAACTTTTCTTGGAAACAGAAAGTGTGCAGGGCTTTTACTTCAAATAGCAAATTCAGAATAGTTTCTTTGAAGGGAAAAATATATGCAAATATCAAACTCAAATCCTAACATAAAACTCTGCGAACAAAAATCAAACTCAAATACTGAAAAATGATCAAGAACAAGGAAAGAAGAACCCTTTTGAAATGGGCTCTTCGTATATTCACTCAAGAAACTCTCCAAAACAAGATTGAAGTATTGAAACACGACAAAAAACTGCAACGCAAAAATTCGAACACAGGAGCTTTTACATAAAATTCTTTGCACACAAAGCAATGAGAATTAATGTACGAAAAATGTAACAGAAAAGTCACTCCACCTTCAGAATTTGTGCAGACTGTTGAAGAAAGGGAGAAGAAAATAGGGAGGATGAAGCCGAGGAAGAGAGAAGGAGAAGCCATTACTTTTACAGAAAAAGATGGTGGAAGGAATTCAAAGGTTAATTTTACAAGTAAAACATTGATGGGAGTGGACATGTAACTGTCCAGTCAAGTCAATATTGGTGAACTTCAAATAATGAAATTATTGGAAATCAAAAATTCATTCATTCTCGTTAAAATAAAATAATACTTTCTATTTCCCAATTTTAACCATAAATGTAAGATAACAATAATTTTTAAAAATTAAAATACCATAGAACAACTATATATATATAGTTGTCAATGTTTTAAAAATAATAAGAATTTATAATTATAATAACTGACTCATCAATAATGGACACAATAATAATATTTATATATATCTATT
>NW_027355074.1:0-4562 GCF_012295235.1 Primulina huaijiensis
CTGATGAAAACCATCAAACTACACAATTTGGATGAAATGGTATCAGAAAAACTCGAAATCATGCACATGCTCGTGAAACAAGGTAACGAGCACTGGGGCTCCACTTTTCGGGCTGCCCAGCACCACATGGAAAACTCGGGCAGAACACTGAGCGGTAGGGTGGTCAAAAAAGGCCGCCCTAACGCAAGACCTATTGCCTGTAAAATCTTGGCAGCTCTTGGGACGCTAAATTTTAATAATAAATTACAAATCTAAAATGACAAATTTTCCCTTAATTAAATTTCATAAGGCAAATGCTTATTTGACTGAAAGGTTTGTTATCACACACCAATTTCCATCAATAAATTATTTTCTGATAAAATCCCAAGATACATACATATCAGCCGACGAACCTCTTACATGTAAATTCAAATAGCCAAGGCTTGTCGACGAACCTCTTAAATGTGAATTCAAATTGACAAGTTTTTAAGATTATTTGAACCAATGAACTTTTAAGACGGGTTAATGTTTGTAATAGACATGGATAATCTAAATGTGGAGATTTATTATACTGGAGTATAAATTTGTATATTAAGCGCTATTATAGTCAGTAATAACTATGTCACTTCAATATTTTAAATTAAACAACAAATTGAATGTCACGTATCGTTCACGCTACTAGCAGAAAAAATTATCACAACTTAAAAATCGTACTCCCAATAATTACGTCACTAGAAATCTATGAGAATCAAACACATGACATTGATTGTAATATCAATTATAAGATCAAGAGTCTATCACTTTACCAAAATATAGTTCAACTTCAATATTTTAAACCATACAACTCAAATGTTGTTACGAGTTGATCGTTCTCTTAGCAAAAGCAAATACTGCACTCCAACAAAATTCATAGTCGATTCCAACCTCCAAGTGACCATCTATTACGATAATAACACCGTAGGGATTCGACAGTGCAGTATAAATTCATATTTGGACGTACATAAACGAGTGAAACATATAGAAAACGAGCACATTTCTATATGTCGATGCTACATAGTTACCAGAGAGCATATTAACAGAGAATAGGAATACCAACTGAAACGCCGTTCCATGTCTATACGTGGGAAAACTTATTTAAACTTTTGGCAATTCAGAGAAGTCCAAGAGCTTTCAGCTGCTGAACATCGTCAGGAGCAAGAGGCGGGGGTGACCAAGAGGCTTCATTCATCTCATCATCCACGTTCTCAACAACATATTCCTACCAAATACACATATATAGCAGAAAACTAAATAAAAATTGATTGATAATGAAAAGCTGGGGGGAATGCAAGGTAGTCTCGGTTCCTCGAACAGAAAACGTCACACTATTTCACAGGCAATATTGAACAGAAAGCATGCGAAGTTGAACAGGTAATCAAGATTTGTGCAATATTTCACTGGCAGAGCTCACTGTAAACTGAAACACATGCAAAGAAATTAATTGGCATAATTGGATTCAAAATTACGGGCCATCTTTCGCACACGGGAAAAGAATTTAACTTTACGCGAAACGAAACAAAATATAAAGAAAAGAAAAGGTTGAATAACAGGTTTAACTACTTGAACATAATAAGCATGCAGATCTTGGTAAAATCAAACAAATGAAAAAATGCAGCGCTAACTCACTTCTGTTAGCATTCTTTTTGCAAGTATGTGGTAGTGTCGCTGCCAAATCCTTTGCCCAACCATAGTGGCCACCAATACGCTATAAAATATGCCGAATACAGAAAATAAACATATCACAATTATAGCCATAATACATAATAATGGCAGACCGGCTTCATGATTTCCTTCCAGGCAACCACATTCACAGGATGCACAATCACAACTTTCCGATCTGGATCTATCAGTAGACCACAAACTAAGAGTAGCAGGCAATTGGCAGTCAAAGCACGTCCTGAACAAATGGCACAAGGACAGACAGTTTAACTCGAAATACATAGACTTATAGGTTAAGCAGAATTCACAACCACAAGAACCATCAGGTAATAACTTTTTCACTGAATTCATTGTTCTAAAAATTATAAAAGAGAAGACAAAAAAATTGATCATAACACAAACATAAGATCACTGTTAGAAGAATAAATCAAATTGATTTGAATGGGATGTGGATTCATGCAAAGCACAGCGTGAAGAAGGTTTACTCACTAGGCTATGCCAAAAATGGATCTTCGTCCTTAGTATAAAATCTAGGTCTTAACTCCACAAAAACACCCTGTTACCACTTTATACAATGATAAGAATTGCTTCTTTAAGTTGGCTAAATAATTTTGATAAGAAAGAGTCTAGATACAAGGAACAAAACACAATATGAGAGTAACTGATCACCACAGCTATGATTATAAATATACAATATTATGATAAATTGAAAGATATCATCATATAATAAAAAATATAATACCCAAGCTCACAACAGCAACGATGCAATTCACGACATGGTACGGCTGGATCGTTGCGGATTCTTTGATCGAAACAAGTAATGAAACACCCAGATAAGCCGATAAAAGCGAAAAACAATACAGTCCCTGGAAATAAAGTTCGATGTCATAAATGTGCTTGCAACAGGAATTAAGAATGAAAGGCAACACACATAACAACCATTCTTTAATACTTAATATACGTACAGATAGGACCATGCATCTGTGCCCAATATAGGTTACTCACAACGACATATTTCAGCTCTGACTAAAAATTTTACATCCTTCTTTCCAATATGTTCTTTATTCAGGCAATGTGAATTGTTTATTTTTTGTTGGATACAGCTGTGATGAGCATGCAAGAAGTATGCTAAATTAAACCAAAATAGAATATAAAATAATTGTTGATAACATTAAAATATCTAGAGTTATGACCAGCCATATTGTTCGTCATACATTCCAAAATTCAAATCGAGCAAATAACTACTTGAAATATAAGTATTGACAGTGGCATCATAACCAATCTGAAGCTCAAGAAGTATTACCACACACGTAGTAGAAACTAAGTTCGCTGCCGAAACCCCAGGTTAGACGAAGCCAAAATTTCTGGCTACCATCAATAAGATACACCAAGTATGCCAATATAGCAATGACCTATAACAATTGTAATAAAATCGTAAAAATACTAGGAAGGAAAGAGCTACTGGCATTATCACAACATAAACATAACAAAATAGATGGGAAGGAACAGAAAATAAATTTGAAAAGGGGTCCAATAATCAACTACCATCTGAATTGCCAAAAAGATGAATGTAATATCCCTTGTAACAAAAAATCTGAACTTTATTGTTCGCCATCTCCTATCACGTATGTTATCAGCTTTCAAATAATAAGGAGCCTTGCAAGTTGTGCAATGAGCGAAAGCAAACCCTTCCTGCACCAACAAAAACAAACGAGGAAATATAGATCAAATAACCTAATACTAAATTTTTTAAAAAATACAGGAGTAGCATTAGTTAAGACAGTTCGACTCAACGAACATAAGTGTCGTTTTTAAATATATTTTTCCGTATCGACTAACAGCAATCATGAAATAAAGGGAATAACAGGCAGGTAAAATAGCCTGACAAATTTAGGAACTAAATTAATAAAACTAATATACTACCACCTTAAAAAGTAAAAGAAAATCATTTGCACATGAGTAGAACAGTTACAGAATTCAGTGGGGGGTGACAGAAGTAGAATTAAAAGAGAATGCCATGTTATAAACTTGATTTGCAAGAAACTCAAATGAAGATTATGTTTTATGCTACTAATAAATATGTACCTTAACAGCGCGCCAATGATTCAGACAAGCTCTGTGAACATACTTAGATGTCCCTTTGCACTTGCAGGGAGCAATGAAATCCCGACCTATTTAGGAACAGAAAATGTAGCTTGTAAGTCTGTAAAATCACGCAGTGAGGTTTATATTAATTCATCCATATATGCAACACTGTCGATCAAAATCCTCCATTTTGCAACAGAAGTAAACAGCCAAATTTTTTTTATGCTAACAAAAAACAGTGATTTTAGACCCAGAAAAAAGCCCAAGATTAAAGTTGTGATTAAAAAATTATAAATCTATCTAAGGATAACAGATTGTCTTATTTAAGAATTATAAATGTAAATAAAAAACAAAAACTAAAAATAATTGCGTATCGCATCCTTCCACAATTTTAAAAATAGACATCTCACAAATCATGCGAAACTTGCTACTTTTTCAAGTTAGCTGCTTTATCTGCCAGAACTAAAATCTTCAAAACTTGAAAATTGAGGAGATTTGAGGAGTTATACCGTCAGTTTCGAGGCATATTCGGCACTGAATCTGGTCCTCTGTGCCACTCTCAAGGTCAATCTCCGAGTGCTTGGTGATCGGAGTCGGTGGCAGCAATGGTGAAAACTCGGTGTGCCCACGACCCATTTTCACAGAATTTGTTGATAAATTCCAAAAAATCAGCGTAAATCATGCGGCAGACCCCTAAAATACCTCTCAAGCCTACCAAAACCAAATTCTTCGGTTATTTCAACCAAAAAAAAAAAAAGACTTCGAACGACAATAATGATAATAATAAAGGAAGAGTAGAA
>NW_027355075.1:0-4566 GCF_012295235.1 Primulina huaijiensis
AGAGAGAGAGAGAGAGAGAGAGAGAATGCACGACCGATTTGTTTAATTTACTCTGCAACTATGGAAGTATGTGTGCTCCTGGTTGTACAATGTTAGAGATTTAGAATAACCAAGATAGACGGTAGTATCGTGGAAGCTCTGAATTGTAAAGTTATTGTTTGCAACACATTTCACTTCTCATTCAAGAAACTTAAACTCTTTATTTCTTATTATTCAAGAATCTTCAACTTTCTTTGAATCGTATATGCATGTAGCTATGTAATATGCATGGAATACTTCAATATTATGAAATTTGGAAAGATGATTGCTTCTGATTCATTGAAATCTATGTGGTTATTCAATTGATTATTAACTGATGACAGGTATCATCGAAATGAATAATGAATCATTATTTCTGTGGAAGCCTGCTACACGATTGATGCACTTTATATGACCAGAAGAAAGCAGGTAAAGACACCAGCATTCAAACTAGAAACTCTAGTGTTTTACCTCCTTTTCGTGATACATTGGGATTTGAGCCAACACCATCTGATAGTTCCTTTTTTCTCCATCCGGTCTTCTTTTATTGTATCTAGCTGGTACTCTGTGTATCTTTCATTTTCAAGACATTTGACACATGATAACGATAGCCATGTAGCCTCGTTCAAAGAAAAGTATAATTGACATCCCTGTGAATGTGTAAAGTGCAATTTGTACAAGAGGTGCAATTATTTGAACTCGCATACTCTCCCAAGTATAGTTGATACTTCTCGTGGGATAGTAAGGATGATATGTTGAATCTAGACTCTAGAGTCAAAGCAAATGAGACATAAAGAAATTAAGGCGAAATGCCATGAAGGTTGTGGTTACAATGCTTTAGGCAGCTTAGTTTTTTGCTTTAAATAGGTGTAGGGAAAGGCATGGGCAAGGACATGTTAAATGGATTAGGTGGAAGATGCACCAAAGGACTTATTCTATGGAAAGTAAGCTTCCTCGGTTTGAGAGACACTCGGAGTGCATGCAAATAAAGTTGCTGCAACGTAGTACTTGCTAGCCGAAATTCTGGCCTTTTCAACAATGTTGCAGTTGAAGCATTAAATATGGATAGTTTTCTTTTAAGGACTTTTACCTTGAGTTGGATACAAAGCTAGAGGTGCAGCTTCACTTATTATCTACCATAGGGAAGTTGCTCCTTTAACCTGCATTGATTTTTATTGATTTTAGTTTGCATATACTGTCTTGCTTTCTTTAGTATGGCCATTACAAAAATTACAAATCTAACCCTATTGAAAAAAGCGCCAAACTACCATTATTCTTCTTTTCTAATCTCAATCAAAGGAAGGGCAAGAAATAAAAAAGTCTCAAACCTGTAATTAACTTCTATCCTTCCCATATCTTTCCCCCATTTTGTGTCTCTCACTCATCTTTCCTAATAAACCTTCTTTTCCAAAACCAGCAAAACTGAATAGTTGAAATCCAAAACCAAAAGCAGAAATGATAACGAGGTTCAGATGGTCCTGGAAACCTACAAAGGCTGAGAGGGTTAAGTTGATGGAGTTACTGCTGAGAATTTCATGCAAACTATCGATCGTTAAGGTTGTTCTGAAGCTATTTTTCTTCCATTATAATGTTATTGATGCGATCAAAGATACTACTATTTTACTAAGATTTTTTGTTAGACTAGGGCGTTATTAACACGTTTCAACCTTTCTAACATTTATTGCAATTGAAGGAACTAAACATAAAATTAAAACGCAAGAGGTAAATTTATATTTTCAATTTCCTTATTTTCAGTTTCTACTTCAGTGTCATAAGTTTTATTTTTATGGGTTAATTTTTTTTCCCTGTCTCATTGTCAAACTTCCTTTGCATTTGGAATTCGATGGTCGTAGGCATGCTGCCTTTCAAACATGATTTCAAGTGACAAGTTAACTTTATTTTCTTAAGAATTTTTCTGTTTGCCATCACCGAATTTCCAATTTATATATTAGGTGTCATTCTTTATCATATTTATGGTGCTGTGATGAAATAGATATATTATGCCTACAACATGTCGGAAAAAGTGTGCTGATAAATTTTGTATTTATAGCTTTTCTCTGGGAATGCACCACATGGTATAGGATGTGGTATACCGCATGCTATAGGATTGATGTATGATTTTGGTATAATAGAGTACTGTAGTGAGCAATATTCACATAGCTTCAAAAATACCTTTTAAAGGAAAATGGCGACAAATCAATAAACTAAATCTGCCTTCCACTATATTATGTGATTTACAGTGGGTGAAACTGGGAAGTCATTTGTCGGACATCAAGTAAGCTGATTTAAATTTATTATTATCGTTCCTCTTGGTTATTTTCCTCATCTTCTTTGCATCATTTAGCCAAAAAGTTGACGGGGAGAGGCTAGGAAATAAATGATAGCTGTGCTCTTTTTCTGTACCTTTAAGTGATCTAAACGGTGTTGTGTGTATGCCGAGGAGTTATAGAAACACAGTTCATACTTTGGAGGAATGGGGTTCTTTTGCTATGTCTAAAAAATGAAGTACTGTTGCTATGAATATTTAGTTTGTTCCATTTTAAGTTATTTGGTTGCAACAAGGGGAACTATGCTATGTATGTTTGTTTGTTTTGTCCATGGATTATGATATTCTATGGTGTGTGGTTTTATTGGTATGGTATTTTATTTATAATGCAAACAAAATTTGTATTGGTTTGTGAATTGAGTATCTTTAAATGGAAGAAGCTTTTATTTATATGGTATTATATTTGTTCGATATGTGGATATAACTGCATGTGGATTCATGGATATAACTGCATGTGGATTCACAATACCTCTCACTACTATGGTTGTCAGCGTATCAATGTCCCTATTCAACTACATTTTCTATGATGAAAATTTTGTATAACATTTATTAAATTTTGTGGGTCTGTTACGGAAAATCACCCAGGGCCTGGAACCATAAGATAATTCCCAATTTTCCTTGGAATTTTATCATCTTTACTATAGATATTTATTTTTATTTTATGTTATTTGTTAATTTTTGTTATCTTTTCTTGTTGTGAAAGATATTATTCAGAAAATCGGAAGAGAAATGATGTTCATTTAGTTTCCTGTAGAAAACCAAATGAATTTTGGTAAAGATGCAGGCAGCGTTGAAAGCATAAATGGTGCTTTCTTTTATACTGTGTGGATGGTGTTGCCAAGAAAATAGAAACTCTAATAAGAGTGAAGGTAATAACTTATTCACCACATTGCATTTGACTCTTATCACTTGATGTTTTTAGCTACAGAGTAAAATATAAAAAAGAGGCATTAGATGGTTTGAAAGTGTGATCTCAACTGAGTTTGGTTTGTGCAAAAAGTTGTTAAAATCAAATCTTCTAGTGGAACTCTCCGGAGACTTAAAAGGATTTGCGTTTCGAACTTACATAAAATATTTTGCCTCACTTAATTTCTGCAATCTCTTCTCACTTTTAATATCAGTTTTATCGGTTCTGTTGAATATCAGCCTTCAGTGTGCTTGAATTGTTTCAGCACATCTGTTAGAACTGTTTCATCATTTAATATTATCTTAGTAGTTCTACTGATCGGTCAGACCAAGAAATAGACTTTTGGTTGCTAACACAACCAAAAGACTAGGTAGTAAGGATTGGATAGTGTGTCTTGTCTGCTTTCCAATGTAACTAACAGATCAGTCTCTGCAATTCCTAGCAGTTTCAATCTAAGAAATTCCCCTTGTACTGGACACCACTTCCGGCCTTCAAATGGGCAGTTCTCTAGCCCGAGTGACTCAAGATTATTAGGCAAAGAACCCCACAATTGATTATTAGGCAAAGAACCCCACAATTGTCATCATATCTTTTTATGTGACTAAAAATTAAATTAAATTAATTTTTTTTTTTATAATTGTTGACGAGCAAAGCTAGCTATCTTTGAAATTGAACAAGAATTGAAACCGGAGCTTTGCTCCACTGATTTCGCCCGGGATTTTATATGTAATGGTTCGACTTCGAGCCTCCTCAATCCTTAGATTTAGGAATATAAAAAAAAATGAATGACTGATTTGCCTGCAAAAGCTAATAGTATATATCACTTAATATTATATTTCCTATTTGCATTTATAAATTAAGAAAAAATGAACAGTTTCAAGTATCAATCAAAAGAAAAAATTTAAACAACTATAGTTTTAAAGTTATTCTACATTTTATTTTCTGTTAAATTTTTAAAACAAACGACAAAGCCGAAAATGAAACATGCATTTATCATAATTCAAGAGAAACCAAACCTTTTTACATGGAATGTAAAAAAATTTATCCAACACAAAGAAAATCAGAAAAATAATAAAAAAAATTGTTTGCTCTAAATCTTCTATGACAGAATCAATAAGCTTTGCTGGACGTCCGGTAATAACTATATTTTTAGATTTGAATAATACATAAGTAATCTCACGCCTCCATATTTTGACTTGACTATATATATATAATGCTTAACAAAAGTAAATTTTGGTTGTCTGTATATATATATCGACAGTTTTGAGAGAGGAGTATTTGTGTATTTGTTATATGTTTTGTACAACACACGAAA
>NW_027355076.1:0-4585 GCF_012295235.1 Primulina huaijiensis
AGATGTATCATGCTTTCTGAAGACTCCATGTCTCCCCAACAACTAAAAGACGGAAAGGACAGATACAAACGACTGACAACATATTACCGTGAAGCATGTTAGACCCCTCATTAGCGTCAAGCTTATATAGAGTTCCATTTAGAACAAACTTAGCACCGCCAATACGATTAGCAACCCGGCCAACAATGGCTCCAAAGTGAGCGCTATCATTCTGCAGTCATAAGATCAAATCCATGTAAGGATCATCTAGGGGAACTTTCGACGTAGCTAAAGTTCTGCAAAGTGCTAGTTGGACACAATCATGATAAAACAAAACATTTACAGGCAGCGTGTGTTTGAGCAAGTACTGGAACCAGATATCGAGTACATGAGGCAAACACAGTGGGGACGAGCAGCTCAAAAGCCCATACTCGTATGATAAAAAAAAATTATCTTAAAACATGTACGTTCCGTCTTCTTCCAAATTTGTGAGTCAGGATCTTCCACTTTTCTTAAGGATGATAACCCAATAAAACATCCCCGTGCTATAGAACCACCAAATAGTCATCACCCATTTAACAGCTTTGAATTGAATACCTGGACTTTAACTTATCTTGTCGTATGATCAAATATTAGGATAGTAAAGCACGTGCCATATTCTTAGAACTCATTATTGAGGTGGGAGAATAATAAGCTCTCTATCACGACAAATGGAAACAAAAGAATGGCCTTTTCCAACATTATGAACATGTGAAAACTTGAAATCTTATGACAAAAAAAGAAAAAAAAGATTTGAAAGCTTGAAAGTTGCGGATTAAGTAAATTCAGATGTTGAGGAATAATGGTCATCTACAACAAATATCCATGACTAAAATCAATAAAAAGGAAGAAATGTGAAATCTTGAAATATGTTGACTACGACAACATTGACGAAAGCCAGTAGATTCACTTTTTCATATGAGAAATTCATCAGCATTTTAAAAAATGTAAACGAAACAATTAAAACACATACCATATATTCTTTGACTGTATCATAGCCAAGAACAACGTCTGCTAACTTCCCTGAAAAATCATGGAAAAATTAGTTCTTTCAGGCACGTGTACTCAGAAATATGAAACATTAAACATGAATTCCAACAAACATCGAGAAATCAGAGTACCATTCTTGTCAGGAAGAATAACAGAGACGATTCTTGCTCCATAGTTGGTGACTTTCACGGAGAAATCACCTTTCTTGATCTCAAAAATCCCAAGTTTTGAACCACTTACAAAACTCAAAAACATGAAACATAATAGGATCAAAATCTTAGACATTTCTGAATGTTTCAAGAACTGCCGTCCCAGATTTTCTTGAAGTTACAGATTTTTTAGATTAACAATAATGGGCTCTGCAGAAAACACTTAATCCCATGAAAATGAAACGAATAAAAAAGTGGGATTACTGTCAGGTAACCCTATCGGTAATAGAAAAATGCGATGCTGAGTTGGGAGTGTTCGGGCGAGGATCTTAAAACTCTGCCAAGATTGTTTGTCCTTTTATTTTTTTATTTTTTTTTATTTTTATTAATAGGATTTTTATGTGCAAGAATAATCGAGAAACGGCTGACCGTTTTGACACGTCGTAACGCAATATCTTTTGATTTCTACTCTACATATATATATATAAAATTTTTCCTCTCATAAATATTGATAGTATTTATCTTTAATATATTTTCAAAATTTAAACTATTCTCCTCAATAATAAAAGTTAAATAAAAGACAACAAAATATAAACTCCTATCTGAAATTTACTCGATAAAGTTGTTTGCTTCTTTGTTCGGAAATTGTGCATAATTGCTGTGAGTAATTATTTCTTCGAAAGAGTAAATTATATGCTTAATTATATTTTTGGAGATATTATTATATTGTATATATCCAATCCTAATCTGACTGTAACTGATGTCATATTGTAATATTTCGTATTATTATGCTGATATTTTTTTTTTGGAAAACATTAAAGAATTAAGTTAAATTTCGGACGCCCTACTTATTTATTTTTCTTTAGAACTCAATTAGTTTAATTCAATGGATTAAAATTAATGACGTTCAACATGAAATTCATTTTTATTAAGTTCAAACAAATAATTACCTCGTGAATATAGCATTTATTGAATAAAATTAGCTAGAAATAGAATTGGTTCGTCAATGTTTATATAAGCTGACACCAATATTTATAACTATATTATTTTTTTATAAGATGAAATTCATAGTCGTTATTTTTTGTGTATGCTAAATAAACGCAATAAATAATAAGTAAATCATGCTTGTCATGTAATTCACATGGACAAACTATGTACGAGATACTAGTCCGAAAAAGTGTTAATAAAGAACTCCTGATTATTGGTAAAAAAAATCCATAAAGTATTAAAAAAGAACTACCTTGAAACTATAATTTATGAATATTTTATCACGTTATAAGGGTAATCCATAAATGTTTAACATGTCAAAATTTTTATATAAAAAGCATATTAGCCTAGATACTATTGTATTTTTCAAAATTTACATTTGAAACTAAATCTTCGTGCTGATATTCTCCTATTATTGTATCGTATGCATGATATTATTCGCTCCCAGAACCAAAAATATTATTCTGAAACTATCCTGAGAACACAGGGAAACAAACATATTCTTATCCGGGGGGAACAAAAGGACAAATGCGAAAAGAAACTGAAGTAGCAATGCGACATCTTAGTTTGTTGCTATCTTTGGTCCTTTATAAGACACCCCGACTACATAGAAATCTTCCGGGTTTTCCCTCTCCATGAGCCATGCATACTCATCCTGTTCTTCCTCAGGTACAAGTCTGCAGCCCTCCACTGAATTTGAATGAAAATGAGGCATTAAACTACCAACCATGGTGATGTGGGAATACATGAACAAGGTGAGAAGTGGATTCAGTGGAGAGTGTGAGGGGAGATCACTTCCCGAATAAAAACCTCTAAAATTTTACATATAATTTTTTTGGAAATCCATGTGTTGCCCAAAACTACATTTTCAGTCAGCCCCCCACCCACTCAACACTTCAGATCCACCCCTCCATAAGTACCAAAAAAATAATGTAGTACCCTGAAAATTATTTAATGGGAACTCATGGTAGTATTGACAATGACGACCCTGAGGATCACAATATGGAGGTCCAAGCACATCTAGTATTGCACATGCGGTCTTGGCTGTTAGTATGTGCATGTTGCCACCATGAGCTGGATACAAAATCGACGTTTCACAAGGAGCAGTGAAACAGGTGTCCACCTTGAGCTTAGCTAGGCGTAATCCATTAGCACGGCCTGCGTGATCAAATATGATAAGATTATCATTCTCACTTTTCGACACACACAATAACACGTGCGTACATGGCTACAACTGAACTTAGAGAGGGGATACTCAATAGGAGTCTGCCAGAGACAGTTATTAAAAATGTCACCCCCACCCCCCACCCCATCAACCCTTGTTCATAAAGCTACAAAGACAAGGGAAAAGAGCGAGGTTCATGAATTGTACTCGAGTTCATGATTGTACTCGACTCCTCCAAACTATGTACTAGTCTCAAGGGTCTCTAGCAATTTCTAGTATCATGTTCCCGCATTAATTCTGTAATTATGAGATAATCTTAAATTACTTTAGATTAAACGTACAAGATTAAAAGATGGTATTGGATGGAATTACGTCTGTCACAGTAGTGGTGGAAGTAAAATCTAGGCAATATCATACCACTTTCTTGATTTCAAAAAGCTTGAATCGGTGGGTGCGACGTTTACTGAAAAAGCAAACAAATGGGACCAAAGGTAGGTATGACTTGGTGAGACAGCACTAAAGTAAGTAAAATTCCTAATTTGACAAGCCAGCATAAAGCTGAGCTGCCATTCTTCTTGGAAAAATGTTGCTTCTCGCTAATCAATTGTAGGACAGATAATTTAACTTTTCCAGATTTGTTATCACCTTTGCACCTAAACACATCCACAAAATTTTGAACATCTGTCATGTCATATACAAGAAAGGCCGACACAGACACAAAGTACATTTATCATCAATATTGGAACATGCCAATTCCTACATATCCAATGGTTAGTGATGCACCTGGTAAACATCGAAACAGGGAGGAGGGGAGCTTTTTAATGTATTAAATGCATTTGGAGGCAGTAAACTTGAAAAGCTAAAATTGTTTTTCCTCATTAGCTGCTGTATGGTAACCTTCCTTGCACCTGATTGATGATGGGTTAACTTACTTTGTAGGGTGTCGGCAGTTGCTGCATCAAAGTCGGTGTCCATCTCATTCAACCAGTCATATGACTTGTAATGCATTTTTCCAAAGAGAAGCTTGCTAAAAACTGTCATTCCAGGATGGTTATGTAGCGGAATGACACTTTTCGGTGGCAAGCAGAAAATACCAATCTGGAACCATTCATTCAAGACAATAAATATCCACCATAACGAGGGGGGAGGAGATCAAGAGCGAAGCAGCGGACTACATACGGAGAATCTATCGCACTCGTGGAGGTGCAGGTACGTTATGATTGGAGCTCTGTCATTGTCGAAAAACCGCATATTAGGACTCAAGCCAACATCCGCT
>NW_027355077.1:0-515 GCF_012295235.1 Primulina huaijiensis
CAATTAAATCACAAATCCTCCAACATCTAAATTTCGAAACATGCTAGAAATGGATGAAAATTACCTCCCCTTGAAGCTCTTAAGGTAAGGATCATGAATCTATACTTGGATTAATAAGTTGATGGTTGGATGTTGCACAATGAAGCTTTGAAGATAAAAAAAAAACATTAAGGAAGCTAGCCATGGATACTCTCGGTTGTCCCCATGCCAATTCTGAATTTTAAGTAAACAATGACACGTTCAAGGGATGGCCAAGACAAGTGTCCCATTTCAACTTCCATATTTGCACTTTAGTCCATCAACTTTTCACTATTTGCAAAACGGCCCCCGCTCAATCTTTTAATTCAATTTCAATCCTACTTAATTACAACAAAGCCGTGGAATCTAATTCACCATTCCAAAATTCGTAAACTAAATAATCTCGGATTAAGGTGATATAATCTCGGGCCTTACAGCACCACCATTGAGCTTGAATATGAATCCAGAGGTTGACTTCGAGTCATCGATATCGCTTT
>NW_027355078.1:0-4606 GCF_012295235.1 Primulina huaijiensis
AAACCAGTTGGAACTGTGAAAATAAAAATTCCAGCATTTCCTGCTTCGTTTTACAGTAGACAAATATGTAAAAAAAAGATGACGATGTATACCCATTTTTATCACCTGTGGAATAGAAAGTGAATCTCAAACTCTATAACTTTGGCAATAAGAAGAAATTCGACAACAGATTATCATTTCATCACTTGGTTAGATTTCTTTATGTAATTTAAAAGCCTATCAAGCGCCTTGCCACTGTCGACGGCTTCTCTGGCTCTATCAAGGGCCGAGGATATATCCTGAGCACCATCACATCCGAGTAAGTGATCAACCATGCCAGCATTTAAAACAATTCGATCATATGCTGGACCTTTCTCACCGCGCAGAGCTGCTAAACCCAATCCTATATTCCTCGTCACCTGAAACATTTCCAGGAAAATAACATCAGAATTAGATACAGGGTGAGACCAGCTAAATAGAATCAGATCGCTTTTTCCACATTCAGTCAAAAACAAGAGAATAAAAAAACGCATCTTGTACTATGACACACAATAAAAGCACTAAAGCAGTAACGAAGAGAGTGAAGATTGATTTGTCGCCTTATGAACAAACTTATTATCGATGTAAAATATAAGAGGTAGAAAGAGAATTGATAGTTTGCAAGAGAGGATATGACTTACTGATCTATCAGTTCTGGGAGTATCCGTAGGTTCAAAACCATAATCCTTGGCGTTCACTACGGTATTGAAACTTTCACGAGACACTCCTATAACATTACATTGATAGAAATAATAAGCTCACCAGCCCAATAATGAACTGAATTTAGCACATTTTGAGGCACTTCAATATAGAACAAGAAACATCAGCCATCGAAAGACCTCTAATTCTTTTAATTGGTTTTGTAAGAATATTATAACATCTAGATAGTATTGGCGACAATGAAACGCACCATCAACAGCACGTGTCATATTCAGTGAGCGGAACCCTGAACAGTAATTAACTGGCAGTCCCTTTGAAGCATTCGGTGATCGCAATCTCGTAGTCATTGAAAGAGCCCCTTCTTCGCCCTGAAATTCATTAATCAACTAAAATATTAGAAAATCGATCTTCTTATAAACTTAAAAATAATCAAATTTGAGCAGACATTATTGATTTGCAAAATCCACGTGATTGCTAAATCATGGGACACAGTGCTTTAGGCATTCAATTACCTTCACCACCAAACCAGAGTGAACACCTCTTCTTCTCATCAGCATAAGAAGTGACTCCTCATATCCTTCATGATAAAATCCGGCAACAATTGCTTCCTTACCACTAGCCTACAGAGGAACAAGCGATCAGAATTAAAAAAAAGGTAAATAACTGGAAAGCTTATATTTACGAAGAAGCTGGAAGGAGACACACCCATATTAGATCGCCTCGGATGAATTAAGCAGGATATAGTTAAACAGCTGTCAAACTGGGGATACGGGGAAGTAAACCTTAATTTATAGCACTGACACAACCCAAGTATCCTTCCAAAGGCTAGGAGCAATATACGGTGGTACAGATAGGCTATCGAATAACTCAAGTGATAATTTCATTATCAGAATACATTAATATAAATATGCATAGATAGAAAGAAAGGTCACCGTGGGGACTAAAATAAACTGATTCAGGTACATTAGGAACAACATTGACTAGTGTGAAAAGTGGGAGACCGAATATGATTACTCGACATGTAAAAATGAAGTTATTCTGCATCCATGTCATTTTCGTTAATTTTGGTCTAGAAGATAACGGAGGATTAAAATGATTTATCTAGTTATATTGAACACAAAATTGCATGGGTACCAAAGTTGATTTGATGGAAAAATTTAGGTACTGAAAATGAAATTATAGCCATAACTTAATATACATGAACCTAGCAAGAGGGCTTACCCGTACAAATTGTTGAACTTTTTCAGTTGTTGCTAGAGGTGGGCGTTTCTTTATATGTTCCCTCAACCCAATCAACGAAGATCTGCAAAAAAAATGAGTTAAACAATAACGCCTTAGGTACTCCATCATCTCAATAAAGATGAAATAATAGAATCTTACAGTAAAGGTTACATTGTCAGTGTCCTACCCTTGTACACATCTAATACCATCATTCCATATGACAACAATCACTAATAATAAGATCAGAATGTGTTGAACTTTCAAATACTCATATAACAGAAGACTATAAAGACAGACACCACGATAACAATGATAATATTCCATGATTACAAAACTCGATAAAAAAATATTCTAGTTGTCAAGACTATGGTACTTAAAACAAAGAAATTAAGGTTGACAATTCAGTAATCAACTTGATAAACCCAAAATGTAGGGTAAAATATTTCAAGTGATAAGATTACTTTTCCGATTCGTTGACACTTTGAAACCTTAAAATGACCAACTATTTGACATGATTGTAATGGAATATAATTCTTTCAAATTCATTTTCTACAGCAACTCTTGATTCTTGAATAGTTTTAAACATGTGGTAGAAGGTGAATGACATTTCAATACAACAATAAATGAAAAAAAGTGCATCAGATGTAACTAGTTAGCTGACATACAGAGATGGATGGGCCTCACGTTGACTTAAGTATGCAAAACCAATATCTTCATCCTGAACCAAAAAATTGTGTTGTAATCATGTAACAACTTAAGCTAAATATGTGAATGCACAGACACGCTTACACATTTATAAACAGGAAGAGACCTCAATAAGCTTTTTCGCTTGCACAGGAGTTAAGCACGTGCTTCCACCCATGAACTTCAGCATTTGTTCTTCTGTAATGCCCCCCTGAAAATTTCGAACTTGAAACTCAAGGAAGTGACATAAAAAAGTCTCTCATATGAAAGTCAGATACCAGAATCATCAAAATTCAAAAGTAAATGTACATTTAATATGTATAAAATCCCTTCGAAAATATATTATATTGTAGATGACATCATGCATTTGGTAGAAGCATTCAGCTTGCAAATTAATCATGGTAGTATGCAGTTAAATGTTAGGGGTAATTTTTAAAAGAGGAGATCGCATTTGAATGGCAAAAAAAAAAAAACTAATTTATGACCTTAGGTGGCATCCAATCCACACCGTGAAGCAAGCAAGATTCACCGTAACAGGATCTAACTGCAGCAACAAAGAGTGTGCTTCTGAAGTAGCGGGTGTTGCCATCATAGGGTTCACCATAATGAGTCAAAGAATTAACATCGACAATGGGAGCTGGACCTGATCACATACACAGACATAAATATCACTAGGAGAGACATCTGTGGACATTTGAAAATCCCACAGGATATAAAAAAGGAATAAATGAGCATGTGAATATTCAGTTTTCATGTAATAGCAAGTTGACAAGGGAGTTACCGAGCTCATCATCAAATGCAAGACAATAAGCTTTAAGCTCGCGATCTGTCTCCCTGTTCATGCGTTGGCCTATTAAGAATGCCGATAGCAGTGCCTCACTTACAGGTTCCGATTTCTTATCTTCTACACTAAAAGGGAGAACTTCCTTCAACACACCTTGAACCTCCTCGTACCCCAAATGACCACCAGCCAAAACTTCCCTGAGGGCACCGACCAATCTCATCTCGGAAGTCCCATTACCAACAAATTGTGGGCCTATTGAACTACTAACTCCCATATTCGACCCATCAGGGTCAGCTAGAAAGATTATATCTGGAGGCAGTACTCTAACTAGGTGTGGCCAATAATAAGTCATCGCTCTCCTTTCACCTTCACTCCATTGAGTTGGCTCTGGAAAGGCATTTGCTCGAATTGTCATTGCAGCAAAAAATGCCCCAACTTGAGCATTGGATACTGCTGCTTCATCTTTGAGTTCTCCTTTCGCTGGTTTTGAATAAACGGGAAGCTATTACAGTTCTACTTTAGCTGGTTTTGAACAAAAACTGGAAGCTTTTAACCAATACCAGAAGGCCACAGAAGCAAACATTGCAGCAATACTTTCATGACTTTTTTTTTTGCTTGTTCTTTTTTTTTTTTCTTTCTGAAAACCAAATTTTTTTCACAATCTATAGGTGTTTTGGTTCACCATTATGATCAAGTCGATTAAGATCATTGTACTTCAGAATTGTTTGATCTTTGAAAAAGTTTGATGATTTGGGGAATGGGATGTAAATTAGTCATTTATATCATATTGTTTGGATTGAAAGTATTAATCACGGATTAAAAACCATTGTCTGAGTTCATAATTTACAGACAAAACAATATTTTAACAAAATTAACATCATTATTTTAAAATCTCCTGGGCTATATAAATAAATATGCAAGATTTAAATTTCTTAACCAAATCCATGAACAGTCAAACAATCCCATAATCAAATAAAGCAACTGACGATGGGAAATTCAAGTAAAGCTGATAGACTCTTCTTAAGATATCTTTCTGATGCCTTGACCCATTGTTCCATTACCATAACTAGAAAGTCAACTCATGATCAAGAAACAAGAACAGTTGTAAGGATTCGGCACGGATTTGAAAATCATATTTGTACTCCACCACGCAACTTGACAAAAGGAAAACCATTAACTTCAAACCTCTCCTGCTCTCCATCACGTCGATATTCAATAGCAAAAAAAAAAAAAAAAAAC
>NW_027355079.1:0-4624 GCF_012295235.1 Primulina huaijiensis
AATATAAAAAATAACATATTCTATTTTTTTTTAAAAAAAAATCAGAAATCCTGATGCACACAAACACTAGCTACAATTTTTTTAAAAAAAAATTACAGATTGAGTTTCACTTTAACACAAACACTTGAACTAGAATATTTTATTTGTTCAAGTTTAATAAATTCTATAACCTCATAAACAAGGTCTTCATAGAAACCTTAAAAACTTCGAATTCACTCTGAAATAATTTTGTGAGGAATTACTATGTCGTTTATTCGAATTTTATTCGTAATGTCACTACTTTTGTTCTCTTTCAATATACTCACAAGTTGTAGACCATTGATAGACGTTGAATTAGAGGAGGAGTTACCATCGAGGGAGGATCGAGAACTAGTCGAGGATGCTGCTACAGTTTCGGAAGACGGCGAACTCGATCCTTCTCTAAATGTTAATCAACTTGTCAACCGCAGAAGCGGTCATCAACACCGCCACCGCCACAACCACCATCATGGTCATGGTCATGGCCACCATCGTCAACGTGGCCACGGTCATCAACCGAGAAAACCACCCAGAAGAAAGGCACCAAAACCAGCACCAACACAAGCCATACGGGCTGATATAGTAGTGGCGCAAGATGGTTCGGGGAACATGAGAACCATAAACGAGGCGGTCGTGGCAGTGGGAAGGTTGAGGAAAGGTGGCCAAAGGTTTACAATACACGTGAAAGCTGGAATTTACAAAGAGTATGTAGACATACCCTATGATATGGAGAATGTTAGTATGATTGGTGATGGAATTGGGAAGACCATAATTACTGGAAACAAGTATACTTCTTCCAAGGTATCAACCTCTGAGACGAGGACTTTTGGTACGTACTATTTCGATTTATTTAATTTTTTTTTTAAAAAAATTGGATAGGAAATAACTAATTAAACTACCCTTTATTTGAATTATTATGTATGTGGGATTTTGAGATTCAATTTTTCTTTGTTACAACGATTATTTAGGAACAACGTATTATTTTTTCACTTTTATATCACTTCATTAATATTACTTTGTCTTCTAAATTGTAGGCGTCTTTGGAAATGGATTCATTGCACAAGGAATCACTTTCAGAAACACCGCAGGACGCTTGGTAGCGCAAGCGGTTGCTTTAATGTCACAATCAAATCACTCCGTTTTCTATAGATGTAGTTTTGAAGGCTATCAAGACACACTCTATATAAGCAGAGGCTTACAATTTTTTAAAGAATGCGACATATATGGAACGGTCGATATGATATTCGGTGATCCAATAGCCATTTTACAACACTGTCACATATATCTCAGACGTCCAAGATACAATATAATAACTATTGTAGCTGAAAAACGAGAAAATCCCAATTCCAACACAGGTATTGTGATACAAAATTCGACTATAACGACCACTAGAGAACTCTCCCAGTTAATTGAACACGGCTCAATTATGAAAATATATCTTGGAAGGCCTTGGGGGAACTATTCTCGAACAGTTGTTATTAATACTTTCTTAGAAAATATTGATCCAGAGGGGTGGTTGGAGTGGGATAAGAATCCCGATCTTGTTTATTATGCTGAATATGGAAATTCAGGATCGGGTTCTACTACATCTAGAAGGGTTAAATGGAAGGGTTTTCATCTTATTGATGAAAATGAAGTGTTGAAATATACTGTGAGGAATTTTCTTCAAGGAGATGCTTGGTTATCCGCAACAAAAATACCTTATGCCTCCTCCCTTTGAAATTTTAGATTTTTTTATGAAAATAATACATATTGTTAAGTATTTATATTAGAAATATTTTTTAAAAAGAGCATACATATCCTGTAAGTTATATTTATTGCTTTATAGTTTTTTTTATATGTATATTTTTACTATTTTTAGTTTGATCACATTTTTGTACTTTCATGTATGTTTAAATTCGAGATATATAAGAAATATTAAAACATATATTTTCTCAACAATATATTTTTAAATATTATGTACACTCTTCTTCAAAAATAGATGGTCCTGATTACGATTATGGTTACTGAAAATCTAGAAAGTTACAAGTTAAATTTTAATTAAACAGTTTATACTTTTCGATTGAAAAAACTTAAGACCATACAAATGTATCTCAGAAAAATCCGGAAAACACAAGATACGGTCAAGAATCTTTTGAAACCTCCGAGGAGGTGATAGATTGATATTTATACAAGATTTAATAATATAAATTAAAAAAATTGTACTTAATATATTTAATTTTTATATAAAAAAATATGAACTATAGTCATCACCATGTATAAGTTATGCTACTAAGCCAAGATCAAGAAGATTCGAATCACAAAAATTAATTTTATGCGATTCAAAAAATCTCAAATACAAGATCATGAAGCGTGTTTTAACAACTACACACACTCTAACCATGATCACTACTTGGAAGAACCATGTTAGAAGCCAACAAAGTTTCTCTCGATGAAATCTCTTCGCCACTCAAGTCAGATACAAGTCAGATACGGGGACGAAATGTATGCAACAAACATACAGTAATGAACCATATCGAATATGGTCAGAAATATGATATTCACTTGTGTCGGATATGGCTTCCACATTTCGTTTGTTGACAGATATTTTCTGTAAAGCTCGTAGAAATAACTGGAAATATCTGACATATAATCATTACATTTTCATATTTGAAAAATATCACAAAATCAACTATGGCAAAAAAACACTTTCAAAAAATATCATCAAATGTAGTATTTGTATTTTTAAAACCCTTCATAACTTAGAAATGATCCATCGTGTTTGGTATGCAAGATGTCACTTTTCTTCTGAGTGCATATATAACTGAGTGAAACTCGTAGCCATTGCCATCTGGAGAAGATATCAAATGGCAACAACTCGGTTTTCCATGGCGAATAATCATGCTTTTCTGCTGAGCACAAAGATCATAGTATTATTTACAAAACTCGGATTTTTCATGGAGAATTCGGTGCTGACATATTGTGGCAAGCCTCCCTACCAATGCACCAAACACGGCTTCGACTTGGTGTTGCTGTCACAGAACTTATTTTAGCTTCTTCACACTGAGTTTCAACATCGGAACTGCAAGATTTTTTATCAGTGCTATTTAATTGATGAATCAGGGAGTGTCTCACTCGATCAAGCATGGGGCTGTCTGATATTCCAGGGATCTTAGCTCCAACAAGGTGTGACATTGCCACTGGGGAATTTGGATTACTGATGACATCTTCTTGTAGGATATCTCCTATTCGAGACAGAATGCGGAATGCCAAGTTGGCTAGAACTCGGGAATAGGCTTCAAGAATCGAGTGCCCCACGTCCTACAAATAGCCAAACAAATAATTTCAATCTCTGATGGTAAATGAGTCGAGAAATTTGAAAATTCTTGGTAAAATAAATCATAACTGACCTTGCCGTATTGGATTTTTGTGACATCAAGGAATGTTTGTGGAAGATTTGGGAATCTGTTCTTGAGCTGCTGCAGAAGCATTTCTGCTCGATTCACCAATGACTCTATCTTATCCAGCTCAGATAATGGATCTTTAACCAAAGACCATGATGTTTGGACGGGAGATTTTTTGAAGGATTGCTCGTTGATTCTGTCTTTCCATGAAAGTGTAGCTGCTTCTAATCTGTTAATAGCTTCCAGTGCACCTTGTTCAGATTTCAGATTTAAACAATCGATCATTTCATCGACTGAGGTTGAATCTGCAGTCAATATCTTGAAGAGTTCCTCGCTAAGATTTGCCTTTCCTGACTGAAACAATAGATAAGAATGGGAGTAAATATCATTGAAATTTTAAAATTAAATATTTTCAAGCTTCCATTTGGAAGATCAAGCATAAAACAAACAGATTAATACAGAAAAAGTATCTGGATCAATTAACTAAAGAAATCAAAGAACATATCAGGCAACAGCTATTTAAAATCTCAAGTTTTCTAGAACTTTCTTGCCTTTGGAAGTGCATCCTTGATGATAACAGGAATTGGCATTTCTACCAAAACATTTTCATTGATCGATCTTGCAGCTTTGAATACTTGATAGACCAATTTACCCTGATGCAATAATCTCTTTCTTTCTGTGTCCGAGAGTCCAACTTTAGGTACCTGAGGAGATGGAAGCCACCATCTTTGGCTCTGGCCACCACTCCGGCTTCTTCCTTCTGCTCGGCTTCCTACTTCTGAGTACCAAAATTCTTTATTGGTCATTGAATCAAGTGTGTCCTAGACGGTGTTAAGAAATCAAACAAGTGAATTATAGGTTGAACAGGCAAAAGATTCGATTTATTAATGAAGAGACCACATACAATGAGCATGGAATCCAGCTTCTGCAATGCCGGAAGATTCATACGGATGTCTGCTCGAGCTGTTGGGGTCATTATCTACACCAAAACCAGTGATTTTATTAGCAGGATGAACCAACAAGGGAGGACATGACCTGTGACTCGGTGAAAAGATGAAATACCTCCAGTGTTAGGCCATTGATGCCACTTTGTTTTGCTGGAACCAACTCAACCATATAGTTAGTAGGGGACAGCAACCAATTCATTTTTTTATGCCAGTTAATTTTCATTTCCTCAGGCAGTGGCTCCAACTTCCAAAGCTCGCCAAAAACAGAAGCTGCGA
>NW_027355080.1:0-4625 GCF_012295235.1 Primulina huaijiensis
GTCCAACTTCTGCAAGCATGTTGGATTTCCGTGTTGCAATGGAGTCAAATCCTCGTATACTTGGGGATGACTGGCCTACACAACTTGAAAAGATCTGCACTTACCCCCTATAGAAGTAAACAGTGTACCATTGACACCACGGCGACGGCTTAGTCAGGACTAGTTTTGGCTAATACATTCAGAGACGATTGAATCGCATTGTCGATTTTTAATGCAGTACCTCCAAGCATCGCTGGAGGAAAAAAAAGCTCAGGATTCGAGCAAGGTGTGCCTTATCTCTGCATACAGATGTTACCGATGTCAGTTGTTAAAAAGGGAATCATTAAGCTAGGGATTTCACACATTTGACAGTGTTTAGCGTGTCTTAGTTTCTGTGGGTTTTGAGCATTGTTTTTCGAGTTACTTGTGATGTACAATAACATGTTGATGATTTAATGCTAAATTTTGTTTATTGATAATTAGACGTGGTGAGCATTATTATATTGTTTAATTAAAAAGAGAGGTATCAACACAGAAAGGAGTTTTTGTATACACGGATGTAAATGAACCAAATCATTTGTGGGTTACTCGAAGAAAGATTCGATAAAAGCTCGTTTGAGCTCATTTCGTGATTCTCGTTAAGATAAATGAATCAAGCTCACGTTTTACAATATTTGACTCGCTAGCTTATGAACATGTTTATTGGTAGACTTACGAGTCAACGTTTAGTTAAAAAAAATAATACTCTTGATATTTGATTTATCCATCTTACATTTTACTTGTTAACAAAAATATAGAAAAATATATTAAATTTATTTATTAGAATAGAATTACAAATTTTAATAAGAATATAATATTATTCTAAATATAATTTAATTTGTAATTATATTTATTAAGTTCGTTTAGATTCGATAAAAACTCGAAAATATTTGTTAAATAAAGTCGAAGGTGCTTCGATTATAAACAAGTCAAACTAAAATATTCGAGAATTTGACTGCACTCGACTTATTACATCTATACTTACGAATGATAGAATGTTGTTCCCTCAAACATCCTTTTTTTAAAAAAAAAACGGAAAAAGGTGCCTAATCAGCCTAGGCACATTAAATTTACACACAAGATATTTTGATTTAATTAAATAATCGATAATGAAATATTAATCACTCACGTCATCTTCATTGGATGCGAATATCCGATCACTTGAAAGATTTTGAAGTGTCGTTTGTAGGTTGACAATTGTCAAACTAATATAGTTATGCTTTGATTTTTCTACTTTTGGGTCTATTTTCCTATATTTTGTTTTCCAAAAGTCAAAAATAATTGTTGCATATACATTATTTTGTTGATGATGAATGAATTATGATCAATTAATATGTATAGATAATTTTTAAAAAAAAACTTGAGTTGAAAATTTAATTACAAAAATATAATTAAACTGATATCTCATTTTTTACTGACAATGAATTTTAGTATGTGATAAGCAAAGTGGCATGAGATAAACTAGCATTGTCGCACATTCTGTTCGCATGGAAATTAAGATCATATCTGATACTGGCCAGGACAAGGAGTTGATTCACTTCGGTTTGCTTACGTTGTTATGTTACAAGCGTTCAAGAAATTTGATGATGACTATAAATGGAAAGCCATTAAATTTTGATGTTTGGGATTTGGGTGAGTTTAGTGCCGCAAATCCCGTATGAATTTATTAAAGAAAGACAGATACTTCACTTTCCCATTCTCTGCTCCTCCGTTATCGCTCTGCATTTCCTCGAACGTATCACCCTGGCCCAGCGGTTGTTCTTTCTCTCTTTTTTCTTTTCTGGGGACTTTAGAAATTTCCAAGAAATTGCAATGCGATAAATTGTGTGCGTGTACGTTTCACCGACGCGTTGATGTGCATAAGTATCGATTTTTTCGTGTTGCAGGGGTATTAACGGGTCGATTCAGCGGGTGTGTGTTGTTGAATTTGTATGACGAGCGCTTCGGAGTTATTCTACACCAGAAGGTCACGTTTCGGTCGGAATTCGGATCCATTTGAGGTCGGGTCTCATTCGCCTGTTGATCGGGGCATCCGCCGCAGCCGCTGTCCACCCAATTCCCACCATCAGAGCACTAACACGCGCCGTGATAGAACCGAGCTCGACGGCTGCGATCCGCCGCGCCGTGTTCCTCATCATTCCAGGCAGCCCCATTTCCATCGCCCTTCCCATTTGCCTCAGGTGAGATTCAGCTTTTGAATTTTAAGTTCGTTTTTGATGGACCAACTTTGTTTATTCAGCATATTATGCATTGGGAGATATTTGAGTTTATGAAGATTTTTTGCAAGTCTCTTTCGTATTTATCATAAACAAGTTAAGATGGGTATTTTGGTTATAAATGATATCGCCTTTTTCCGTTGATTAAAGTGGGCAAAATCTGCCCCAGTTGGCTTTAAGTCAGCTCCTAACTTATTGAGGCCTGTCCTTTGGTTTGATTCTAAATAGAAATAATGCTCTCTTCATATTATTGATTTACTATCTTTACCATTTTAAAGAAATCAAATCTCCAGCAACACCCTTCTCGAGCTCGATCTGAAAGAAAGTTCTGTAATCAAGCTTCATAGAATAGAAATTGGTGAGCTAAAGTTTGAGTTTTCTGAATGTATTTACAGTAATTTAAATATATTATCGAAAGGTCATAACTTGAGCTCGATCACACCCGAAACTGAAACTAAAATACTGTAGTTTGACTCAAGTAGGTACTTGGGCTTGTGTGAACTTTATTCGAGCTTGCTAAATAATTAGTGTTTTGACCTAGGGATTCACCAGCAGTTTGATTCGATTGCAACCCAATTTCCGATATTGTCAAGCTGAAGTACATTATGTGCCTTTTTGCTGATTAACTTTGATTATGAGGTCCGAAGTTGCTTTTTGTTCCTGTAAGCCTAATGTATTCACGGTTGTAACTCATAAGATAAAAAAACTATTTATTATGTATGAGCCAAGCCACGAAAATGGATTTGGTAATTTGGCTGCTCAAGTAGCAAGAAAAGTTATATTATAATGTCTCATGTTATTTGATCCTTTCGAAATTTTAAGTTCGAATCATAAACTATATCAGGAAACTGAAATTTTAGTGCTCGAGGTCTAGTTTTATAGGGTTTCACTGACATTTGCGCTTTCTTTACTAATTATTCAAGAGGAAAGTTCGTCCGGATCAGTCCTTTCTGCTGTTCTCAGTTTTTTCTCCTTGAATTGCTCAGGATCGTGAGTTTATTAGGCCTGAAAATGGTGGCCATCAATTTGCTTCAGGAAATGCTATACATTCTGGAAATCAAAGCAATGGGCTAGATAGGGTGCAATTCAGTGGGAATGACAGGCTCCCTGGAGCTGTGCTTCTTGCTAGAGAGAGGCTTGTACACAGGTTGAGAGGTGTCACTCATCCCGGTAGCAGGTATATGGGTCCCATCAAACACCGCCCAACCCCAACCCCAAGAGCTTTCAGATAGTAGGGACATGCATAATTCGGTTTGCGTGATCAGAAATGGCATGAGTGAATATTTTTACTATGATTTGAAATTATATTGGTTATTCAGTTGCTACCTCGGAGAGAATCCATTATTAGTTCCAACAAACCATATCAAAACATGAATTATAAGAGATCATTTTTTTATTTTTCCAGCTCTATGTTTCTTGTTATCGAGTAGCCAGGGCCCTGCCCTCTTCTATACTTTGTCTTCTTCCTGTTCGATTATTTTCCACTTCTTACATACTTTTTACCTCGTTCTTTGTCCTTGATGTTACATCACCATTTAGAATAATTCCTCTTAGTGTCCCAAGTAGGGGTGCATTCAAGCTGGTTGAACTCAAGTAGCTCTTTAGTGGTCGAGATTGACTTCAACCAAGCAAATATTTCTCAATTCAAGCTTTACTCGAGTAATTATTGAGTAACTCGAGCTTGTGTCGCTTAATTATTATATAACTGGAATTTTATGATCAAATTTAAAGCTGAACAGTAATTTAAATAGCATGTTAAAAAATTATTGTTTGAGCTCAAATACTCAATGGGGGCTTGAGCCTAGGATAATAAAGCTCGTGGTAGACTCAAGAGGGAGCTTGAGGTACTCGATCTTGATTTGGATTCGGTTAGAAGCAAATTCAAGCTGAGCTTAGAGCGGGTAGAAGTAACTTTAAGCTGAGCTTAGAGCGGGTAGATAACGAGCTTCTCAACTTGCTTGCCTCCCTCAGATGCGTCTTAATTTCTTTCCTCTTTCGCAGCACTTGCATCCACGTGCAGGAATGTGGTGGCACTATCATTCATGCTTATGTTCTTGTTAGCTAAAAGTTAGTATACTGCTAAATGCTTTCAGAAATTGACCAAAATCTCTTATCAAAATTAAATTTTTTGTGATATATTTCGCTTATGGTTCTCTATGTGTTTTGTTTAATATTGATCTCTCAAGTCTGAGTTGTTCAATATGCACTTAATTTCATTCCTGTAAATCCTTTGATCAACTGCTGTCTGGAGATGACTCGATTTTATGACTTTTTGGATTTGTCTCTCCATATTTGTGGCGATAGGATAACTTGTCACTCTTGTATTTGTAGGCAGAGAAATCAAACTTCCCAAATTGACCACCGTAGTGAAACGGTAATCGGCGATGTGCT
>NW_027355081.1:0-4649 GCF_012295235.1 Primulina huaijiensis
AATTTGAATGATTTTCATTTTCAATTCCAATTTTCACTTTCTTTGCATTTCATTGATTTTAGTTGTAAAATAAAAATTATTTTCGGATACAATATCCCTTTATCATTAGAAGTTTATTTATATATTTAGGAATCTAAATAAATTAATTGATGAAAGTTTATGTATTTTATTTAAGATAATACTCAAAAAATAAGTACATTGTATGTTAAAAAACACAAAAACAAATGGTCCTCTTAAACGTGAAGATTAGTGGGCAACTACTTCTATTTTATTTTTTTTATTTTTATAAAAAAATATTTTTTTATTATCTTTATATTTGACATATTTAAATAATAACTAACCGTTTTATGAAAAATAATTAATCTAATTATTTTTTTTTGAATTTAATATAATCTTCACTTATGTGAAGAATTTAATATAATCTTCACTTATGTGAAAAGTAAGAAGTTAGACAATTTATAATTTGGCAAAATTTATTTCTTTCCATCCCAACTGAAATGGTGGAAATGAATCAAATCGAGTCAAATAACATCAAAATTCGAAGACTTTGAATTAGCACATTCAAGTTCAAAAATTTTAATATTTTTTACTCTAGTTCGATTCGAATAAAACTCAAGTTTGAACTTGACTCGAAATTCGAACATGTTCACGAGCTATTAGGAAAAAAAAATCGAAATATATTTATTCAATAAATAATTATATTATTTTAATAAAATATTGAAACTTACAATGACTCGTAAATAATTTAATAAAATAATTTGAGTTCGAATTCGGTTAAAAAAATTGAGATATATTTGATTTTCGGATTTAATAATTTTAAATACAAATAAATATTATTTTACACTTGTCTTAACAAACCGACACCTTTCTCCCTCACACAGCTACACACAAACAAACGTTCTTTCTCAGTCTACATCTTTACATACACCGTATACATATATATGTACATAGAGAAAGTGAAAGACAAGGAACATGCAGAGAATCGACTGTTGACCCTTCAGACAGCAGCCCGCTCCAATCCCATGAATTTCTCTTTATTTCTCCTCCTGCTCCTTCTCTCTTGATTCCAACTCTCCATTTTAGCTTCAATGGAAGAGGTTAAATTCGAATCGGTGTTGGAATTCTTGAGGAAGAATGGTTTATCGGAGAGTGAATCGGCTCTCATGGAGGATGTCAGGGACAAATCCCACCTGGGCTCTTCTGATTTCGAGAAATTCTTATTCCCAATGGAACCCCCGCCTCGGCCGTTGAGGATTCCGTCCTCTCGGCTGCTGCCGTTTGGTGGAGACGGCGGCGGCGGGAGCTCGAAGGGTTCGTCTGATGATGAGTTCGTCAGTTTGGGTTCGTCTACTACTGAATTATGCTCCTCTGGTATTAACTTTTGATCTTCCCTTTTTTCTTGTTGCATAATAATTTAATTATTATTATTTAATTATCTAGTTGATTAATTGTTATATTTCCTTTTTTTTTTGGTAAATGGGATTCGTTAATTTCAGTGTTATCTCTGTTTCTTTATCAGTTTCTGGGATTGAATCTTGTTCTTTTTGGTTACTATGTACTGCTTTTGTTTCTGGGATTGGTTGATTTTGTGTTAGAATTTGATGTATATTCCATTTTTGGTGAGTAAATGTGCTAACTGTGTGTCAGTAAATTCATTTTTTTGTAATGGCATCTCTTCACATACAGTAATTTAGTTGCTTCTTACCAAAATAAGCTATAGAGTTTATCAACCAAATTTTCGATTGGAATATCTAGTTGTTCTTGGTTATATTTTAATTTAGTCGGGAACTCGTAGGATCGATTTTATGTGTGTTGCTAGTGCTTGGCATTGTTCTTGATTCTTTGTTCTTCTTCTGCTGTTTATTTTCCAGAATTTACAAATCCTTATGGGATTCGTACTACTAGACCAACATCTCAAGCTTCGTCTGACAGGTTGTCACAGTTTGGTACAGCTCGAGATTACCCCGATTTTGATATGCAAAATGATCTATTCTGGTATAAGGAGAAAGATGAAGACTATGATATGCCACCACTTTTTGGTGATGGGGATTTTGAGGGTGATCCAAGTGAGGACAAGTATATAATGACGGTCCAGACAGGGAAACATATCGAGGATAAATTCGGGTATAATGTTGAGTCTGGAGAGGGTGCATGGTATTTAAACTCGAGGGAATACTTTAAAAATGAAGCTAAAAGAGATTATTATCAGTTGGGTGAACTGTTTCAGCTTGAGAAAAGTGAAGAAAAGTGTGAAGAACATTGCAACAATTATAGTTGTTCGGCTTCTCTCTGTGCTTCCTGCAGTAGGTTGCGAAGGGCTTATGCTGGTAGTCCCACATATTATGGCCTCGGAAATATGAGCACAGCCAATTCACATCAGAGTCAGCTACAATCTCGAGAGGAAAAGCATGAGGCAGGTGTGACTAACATTTCGACTGAAAGGAATTCTAACGATTTTGTTGGAGGTTTCATTAATTCCCTTGATTTTTGTTCTGTTCGGAAAGATAGCCAATCCAATGGAAATGAAGACTTTGAATATATTGAAGATGATGTAATTTCGGGAGAATCTCGTGAACTCCAAGCTGCGGTAGAAGAAGAGGATGGTGCTCCATCAGATGAACTTATGATGTGTGGCGGCAAGGAAGATGATTATGAGATATTCGACCTAAGAATTATACATAGAAAAAACAGGTGAATTATCGTAAGAAAAGGTCAAGTTTTTCAAGTTTTTTTTTCAACTTTGATGTGCAATATGTTAGCTTTTTAAAATATATATATGTGAAGTCCCCAGAATTTCAGGTTTTGCGTATTTTGTACAGTTCTTTATACTATAGTTTACATTGCCGCCTTATTAATATTCCTGGCTCCGCTTGTGTCATTGATTGAGTTATCATCACTTTAATCTGTTTTAAATCTAGGATTTGAGTTTGTTTTTGCATTTTAATTTGTAGTAATACATTATTTCATATCTTACACGATTTCACAGGACCGGGTTCGAAGAAAACAAGGAGCTACCTATTGTTCTGAATAATATCATAGCGGGTAGATACTACGTCACTGAATATCTTGGATCTGCTGCTTTCAGCAAAGTAATCCAGGCGCGTGATCTTTACTCGGGAATGGATGTTTGCTTAAAAATCATAAAAAATGACAAGGACTTTTTTGATCAGAGCTTAGATGAGATCAAACTTCTAAAGTTTGTTAACAGGCATGATCCTGCTGATGAGCACCATATTTTACGTCTTTACGATTACTTTTACCATCAGGTCGTATATGACACATTGTTTAATATCTTACTTCAATTGTAAAATTGAACTGTGTGAAAGTTAGTTCGATATATGTTTGATCTTATTGTATTTTCTGTTTAAATTTCTATTGCAGGAACATTTATTTATTGTTACTGAACTTCTACGCGCAAACTTATATGAATTCCAGAAATATAATCGGGAATCCGGTGGGGACCCGTATTTTACGTTGAATCGTCTACAGGTTCATTTATTGAAAAATTCTTCCATCTGATCTGATTTCACTAAAAAATATTTTTGCAAAAATAAATAAGGTTGCATGTTTTATTTGCAGGTCATAACTCGACAATGTTTGGAGGCGGTATCGTATCTACATGATTTAGGGATCATTCACTGTGATCTAAAGCCAGAAAATATACTTATTAAAAGTTACCGACGATGCGAGATAAAGATCATTGATCTTGGCAGCAGCTGCTTTCAGACAGACAACTTGTCCTTGTATGTACAATCTCGATCTTATAGGGCTCCCGAGGTTATGTTAGGCCTCCCTTATGACCAAAAGATTGATTTGTGGTCTGTTGGCTGCATTTTGGCTGAGTTATGTACCGGGGAGGTACGCATCGATGCATTTATTTTGAAAAAATTCGAAAATGTTTCAGTGACAGGTCGGTTAGCTGCAGTTAAATGGTTTACTTAGGAGAAAAATAAAAAAGCGGGTTATAAAACTGTAATAGTATTGTAGGTACTCTTTCCAAATGAAGGAATTGTGATGCTTCTGGCACGCATGATAGGGTTGCTCGGTCCAATCGATGTGAGCATGTTGAAGAAGGGCCAGGAGACGCACAAGTTTTTTACCGAAGAATATGATATGTATTACTTAAATGAGGTAAACTTTTTATTTATAGATCAAATTCCTGATTTAAATGCTGGAATTTAGTAGGGGCAAATGGGTGCAGTTGCCCTCGAAAACGATGAAAAGAAAAATCTACTAACTCTTCTTACATTATCTTTGTAAATATATAAATTTTGTTACAGGAGACAGACCAAGTAGAGTACATTTTCCCCGTGGAATCATCCCTAGAGGATCACCTTCAGATTTCGGATCCCGGGCTCATTGATTTCTTGAAATTCTTGCTTCAAATCAATCCAAAGAGACGCCCCACGGCAAGAGAGGCACTCAAGCACCCTTGGTTTTCCCATGCATACCAGGTCAATTCTTTTGGAGTTCAATTATTTTCTTGAAGGAAGACTTTATGATTCCGGGATCATTTTCAAGAATACCATGTCCATGTTTCTTAACATTAACAATCCAGTCGTTTGACGTCATTGATTTTGTCTAGTACATAAATGTTCGTATATAATTTGCGTAGGATTCAGTTTTTTTTTTTTTTTTTTTTTTTTTTA
>NW_027355082.1:0-4659 GCF_012295235.1 Primulina huaijiensis
GAACTCTGCTGGTCATCACCCAGACCAGCACCTTTTGTGGCCCAGTTGCAGCGTATTTGTCTACTTCCAAGCCACTTCCCTGCAATTTCAAGGAGAAAAGTATTGCTTTAGAACTAAATATCAACCACAACTCATACCATATAGAATTCTAACAAAATCATCATCACAAACCAATCTGGTGTCACCAAAAAGGTGCTTTTTTCTGAGTCAACCAGAGGATATCAGATATGTTGTTTGTGATTCTTCACAAACCATTTACAAACAGCGGTAAGGGCTTAATAGATCTAACACGGTGAATCTTGTAAAAAAATCCTATCATACAGCCATGTCATCATAACTTCAGAAGTTCAATCCACTGTCACACCATCTACACCCATTTCTTAATGCTTTCTCAATAAGGGGGAAAAATCAAAATTCCACTCTGCCAGTCATACACCATCAGTAAATAAAATTCAGACTAACTTTTCATGAACGTACCAACAAGACATAATTATTGCATGAAGCAATCAACATTAGGTTAGAAACAAGGATCCCTGAGGTCCAATACAGATACAAAAATTCCTTGGAGACAAATTATCTTTTTAATCATTAGATAACATTTATTTTAATATATCTTTTAGCGTGAAATTGAAAAAACCACTGGTACTATGCATAAAATTTATGGCCCAAAAAAACCGGTAATGATACGGAACAACAAAACAAAGCATACCCACCATTCAAGTTATTTATTGAACTTTGAGCGTCCTGGAAGTCACACAAGATACGGAATGATCAATTGATGAATATTTGCACAAACAGAAGACCAAAAAAAATCCACTCAGACCTGCTGATTACGAAAAGAAACAAATCCGAAGCCCCTTGAGCGACCAGTCTTCTGATCCCACATGACCCTTGCATCTCTGCATTAATAGAACGACAGCTGTTGAGTTGCTCGTGAAAGCAAGGGTATCTCAATCTCAAGGAATTGCAAACAAAATTGAACTTACGAACAACTAGGATAGACAGAGAAACATGCAAATAAGGTAGCATCCGTAACCTCTGGGCTAAGATCACCGACAAAAATATTGAATTGATCTGTACAGTAAAGTCAAGAGCATATAATCACCAACACATAGTCCCAAACTAGTTGGTGTTTTATAAAATCACCAATAATGAAGAAAAAGAGGATCAAAGGTAGAGATTCTGGATATATATTAACGTACTTGATGTGTCCTCTCTCTGCGAACTAGCATATGCCCAGTTAACTTTAATAGGTTGACCAAACCTGCAAATTGCATTTTAATAATCAAGAACCCACTGTAAATCAAATAATTTACCAATCTTCCTACTTACAATTGCCTCCCATTCAAAGTCACAATAGCAAGGGCAGCTGATCGGCGATCAAGGTAATCCACAAAGCCATATGATGACTGCATTACAGGTTGGAAACACTCATTAGGATGAGAATATTAGCACTTCAATAAATAAAATCTCCTTCACACAAAAAAAAAAAGAGAAAGAAAAATACTATTCCATAAATTAGTTCAATCACTGAATAAATGGTAATTAAAATGCAAACCTTAGAGAGGAACTAAACTTTTGTGTGTTTATTCATTCTATCATGAAGGGTAAAAAAAATTGGGAGCTGCATCACTCACTCGTTAGGATAATTACAAGGATAAGAACATTGACAGCAACCATAAAAGTAGAAGAGAGTTGTATATATTTGGTTGGAGCATATTTTTCTAAACTTGCAATTACTGGATAACACTGAGAGAACCTCTATACATCTCCATACTGAATCAAACATGAATATCTAACAAAACATTCAAGAACCACAATGGGATTACAAGTCCATCTGAAACTGAATAAGCATAGGAGTCAAGAGAGTAAGGGAAGCATTAATACATAGAAGAAAACCTTTTTTTCTCAGAGAAGGACGTGAATAGGTGAAGAGGTTAAACAATGAGACATAAGACCACACCTTATCTTTGCGAATGAGCTTGCAACCTTCAAGAGGACCAGTATTAGCAAAAACCTCTTGAAGAAGTGGTTCTGTAACTTGTGGGTGGATGTTTCCAACATACCTATATGGCATCACAAAATGGTGTATAAATCAGCAAAAATTGGATCCTGTACATTGAGATAGTTGAGATTGCTAGTCCTGAAGTATCATATGACACGAAATAATTCAATCAGCGTCTAAGGAATAATTTAATATTTCAACATGGTGAAAACTGCTTCAGCACAAGGACAGGAATGAAAAAGGAAATCGGAAAAGAACAAACAAAAAACAAAGGGCTCAAAAAATTCAGTTAGGAACCCACACACTACGGCATGTACTTGAATCGAATCCGGTGGGCAAATTTCCACTAAAGATAGGCTCAATCTGCATAAAGTAAACAAATCATGAGGGATGTCAGACTGGAAATGTAAAAATCCTGAAAATGAAATACAATATTTAATGGGATACACTAGATCAAACTAATTTTTTATTTTCATATCACCTCTCCACGTATGGAAGAAGACGTAGAACACATTGAGGTTTACGGAATCCAAAAGCAGAAGACACATATTGATAACAGATTTAAAATCCCACTTGTTCATTTCCACATCAACAGAAACTTCATCAAACTTCCCAACTTCTACGTATTGAATGCTCCCATTTTGTCAGATTCTTTAAAGAGAAATGACCAATCCCATTAATTGTAGATGCATGTAATAAATTAAATATTCACGCTTGCATAACAAAAAGCTCTCTCAACCCCAATTTCATTTTTTAAAAACTAGAACTAAACAACAAATTTTCCAAAGTCCACCGTCTAACTAGCAACAGTTAGCAGATATCCAAATGTATCTCTTACATGCATACTATGCATAGGAAAAAACGTAGGAATGCCCAAGTCTGTAGAAACTGGTTGCCTGATTGCACTCGCAAACAAAAAGGAATTTCAAGGAAATTAATTTTCGTAGAGAAATACAGCACAACTTGCTATAACAAAGCAATTTGACATCAGATTATCCAACTTTGATCTTGATATGGTAAAAGACAGTGATACTAGCTTCACTTGAATAACCAACCATTTAAAAACAATCATCGGTATCCTAATCGTGAAAATTAGCCTTTTTAACAAGTACTTATTTTCTTATACAGCTTCTCCACTGAGGCAGGTGGACAAGCAAAACAATCCAGTTACGCCATTTTCTTAATAATTTCATTCATCAACACAAATTCGTAAAAGGATATCAAGAAACTTATAATCTTTTAACATATATCTGCATTATATCCCAGAAATGCCAAAGCTACGTAACAACAAGATACTGAAATGGCCAGAAAAACCCAACTTGATTGATCAATGCATAGCTAGGAAAAAATTTATCCGTCAAACGATAAAAGAGAGGACAATACACCATATAAATTCAAATTCCAACAATTCAATCAACAAATTTTAACAGAAAAAAAAAATAAACGAAAACGTCTAACGATTAAAAAAAAAAACCTGAGGCTGGGCAAGCAGACCCGGATGATAAAGAGATTGCTGCATTAGCGCTTGCTGTTGCTTCAACCTCTGCTGATGCATCTTCGTCTATACTCGAAAGACACACACACACAAAAAGTTGCAGAAAAAAGGTGATAAAAAAAAAAAAGAAATTAAGGTACGCAACATGAACGAGGAAAAAAACCTAAAAAATAAAGAAAAATTAAGAGAAAAATAAAAAGAAGAAGAAAGGGAAGAAAAAAAAAAGCCCCTCGAGGCAGGACTGGACAGGACAGCAAGTGAGAAGGCACGGGTAAGATGAAGATGGGGATCAATTGTATTAGGCCAAGGGCTTTGATTGCCTTTGTTTTTCTGACCGTTAGATTTAATCTACGATTGTCTGTTTATGTTTAATCAAAGTACATCAAAAGATAACAATAACGGATTTTATTTAAGTTTAATATTTTTTTTTATCTAACGTCGATCAATTAAATTTTTTTTAAATAATATTTTATAATGTATCACGTCTATTTTCTTCATAGATATTTAGGAAAATAAAATTTTTATCGACTTAAATATTTTTTAGATCTTATATTTACCCAAAAACTAATTGTTTGCAAAGCCCAGCCCATGTACAAAATAGGCCCACAAGAAAAGCGAGTCCATAAAATGACTCATTTAACTATTGGGCCGAAAATAATGTGCAGTGGCCTCCTCGTTCGTGTGGTTCGAACGATGAACTGATGAATAATATATAACTAGTTACTTTATATACGCGATACGTGTGTGTACAGTATTTTTTATTATTATTGATGGACTCAAGTGAAAGTAAACAAATTATGGAGGGACTAAATTGATATTTGAATTGTTGAAATAGAAAAAAAGAAGAATAAGTATGTGTTGAAATTTAAAAAACAAAAACAAAAAACAAAATGTAATATTAATATCATATAAAGGTAAAGTTGGAAAAAAAAAGTTGATGTCATTCTTAGGTGGTTACAATCATGTCCTTAACTTTAATAAAATAAAATAGATATTAGTCGTGATGCGTATGCATGATATAATACATTAATAGAATTTAACACGATGGCAAAACCTAAAAAAAATATGAATGGGATTGGCCGGATTGTTTCCGGCGAAACAAAACATCACGTGGTTAATTTGGGATTAATTTTCAGCACACAATTTTATTTTTATTTTT
>NW_027355083.1:0-4666 GCF_012295235.1 Primulina huaijiensis
ATATAATGTTTTGATTAAACACTTAAACTTACTCATATTCAGAGTTTAATTTTCTAGGCATTGCTACACAAAATTTGGGTCTCTATTTTCTCTCTTTCATGATCAGCTTCTAAAATATATGCTTCTCAATCGAAACTTAAATCAATGGTAATTTGGCAATATATGACAAGAACTTCTTGCATGCTCCACAATATTTTGAAAAATGGTTTAGTCTTCATGTGTTTTTTTTTTGGGGTGATGTAATAAATAGCCTTCATCTTGAATACTCGCTCTTCTTGTTATATGCCAAATGAACCTGCTAATTGATCGGAATATTTGAATTCATTGATATTTCTTCTTCCACGTGCTTTAGAACGTGGCTCAACACCGGAAAATACTTATATGACATTGACATGAAATATATCATGAACGCTTAGCTTTCTCCAGTGGATTGGAAGTTAAATAAGCAATATTCCGTATGTTTAATGACTTTCAATAAAAAAAAAAATCTATATTACTGGATGAAAAGAGAAATTAACCAATTTAGTCCTATAAGTTGTTGTGTTTTCTGTTTCTCTTGTCTGACTTGTCATAATTGTTTTTAATTTAGTCATGTAATTTTGTTTTTTGTTGGTTTTTAGCTCAATTTCACCGAAGTGCTGACGTGGCTACGAAAGAAGAAGTGAGTTTTGTTAAATTTTCTTTTGAATTAGGAAGAATAGTTCCGAACCAAGTTTGTACTGATTGAGGATCCTTTAGAGTATCCATGCTGTGAACTGCCATTGTAAAGCATGAAAAATATGGTCGCTGGCTTCTCCATATCTATCGGTTTTTAGTCTAATTTCACTGAAGTGCTGACGTGACTTTAAAAGAAGAAGTGAAGTTTTTTTTTAATTTTTCTTTCGAATAAGGAAGAATAGTTTTGTACTGATTTGAGGATCTTTTGTGGTGTCCATGCTGTGAACTGCCCTTGCAATGAAGTAAAGCATTAAAAATATGGTAATTGGCTTCTCCATATCTGTTGGAGTGTATGTTTATGTAATAAAATGCTAATTATGATATGGTATTGTGATCATGAACGCTCTTGTTTCTATTTATAGTAATTAACTTATAATGGAAAGGCTAGATCGGGGGAAGATCGTAGTGTAGTTTTCAAGTCCAAAACGGTTTTAAAAAGTATATTTATATGCCTGATAAGGAAAAATGATTTTTTTAGTCCATTTACTTGTCCGGTTTTGGCCATTTTCGAAATTTGATTTTGATACACTAGTTTTTAATTTTTCTGTCTATTTCGGTCCAATTGATTACGTGGCATTCGATAAGTCAACAAATTTTTTTATATCACGTCAGTTTTTTGATGTCACAAACAACTTTCATTCAATCTAAAATATAATACGATTGGGAAATTTTTTATAATATGATTCAAAGTTAATTACCGAGAGAGTTGATGGAACGTGAGTGGTGGCATTAATGATTATGGAAATATATATTTAACAGATCGAGTTTTGTCATCACTGCTTTCCCATGCATTATCGATAGATGTATCCCCTCCAACCAACATGCTAAGAAACGCATGCAAATAAAGCAGCCACAGGAAACAATACATAGATCCAGTGGTATATAAAGTAATGGGTCTCCACATCACCAGTACCACTGCACGCTAGCTTGTCAAAAATACATTAATCAGCATGATCTCATTATTCATTTTGCAGCCTTTAATTTGTCTCATGCTTTAAATTTTTCCATACTCTTTATCCACACTGCTTATTTTTCTGACCATCTAACTTGATGAACATTGTCAACATTCAGAATTTTTAAGACAATGCAACATAAAATTTAGGGCACTTACATTAACAAGAATTTTTTCCATTGTTAAAGGCATATATACATATATATAATCAGGGATATATCTACATTAGGCCCGTCTCGGGCTGTAGCTCATGTCACGTCTCGATAGTGAGATGTATGATGCTAATGTTATCTCACAATCACATAGTTGCAAAACAACAAACATTAGAAGTACATAATTTTCAAACCAATCTAATAAATAGAAAAAATTATCTTTACAACTTCGAAATAATCACATAATATTTTAAAGCTACGGAATGTAAAATATTAACTATGGTGAGGAAGCATACAACTTGAAATAAATTGATAACAAAATATTGAAATTTAAATATTGACAGTGATTTTCTCTTTCTTTTTTATCCTCAGAACTGAGAGTGAATGAATGCTATGATGGTAACTCAATAAATAGGAGAATTCATCCTAACATTTAAAATCAATTTTTTTTATAACAAAAAACAGTAATAACAGATATATACATAAATATTTTCATTTTTCAATAAAATGTATCAGAATTATGCATTGAACAAATTATGAATTCCATGACTAACTGATATCAGTCTTTTATATGTTCTCTCATCTAAAAGTTGAGGCCATGAATCATGAATCAGAAATGTTCAGAATATATTCTTATTATTAGTTCACAAAGTTCCAGTGCTTCGGAAATATAGATTTCAGAAATCAAAGTTTAGACACATATAATACATATATGTTGGTCGGTTTTAAAACATATATTTCAATTAAAAACAGAAAGTTCCCTTACTTGATATTGTTCTTAAGAAAATCGTGGAAGAATAGGGCAAAACTCTTCTCGAACTTGGGAGAAGTTTTGCTCGAGTTGGAAGGTAGTTGAAATATTTCAAATTTCTTTGGCCCTTGGTAATGATAATTTCGAATGGTATACTTGTTGGTTCAGGTTTTCACATCTATCCTCCCTTATTAGAAGTTTAGTTCTCGGTTGCCAATGAATGTTGGGACTCGGGTTTTCTTTAGGTATTTGTAGTTATACTTGATCCCATTTTGAGTCGAGAGTCGAGGTGGTAGCTGATTTGTGTTTGGGGGCATCAATCCTTGGAGCGTGGTTTCCACATTAATGATGTCTATAGCTATTAGATCCACTTGATTCAGGTTTAATGTTGGTGGAGGTGGTGGTACATCCTCCTCGTTGTTGATATTGTCATTGCGATTGTTATTGCAATTAGCATATCGAGGGTTGTGGTTGTTATGATGAGATCTTTCGGTCATTTTCTACATGCGTGAACGCTTCTAAGTTATTTCCAAAAAATAGATAATGATATATGAAACAATGGTAACCCAAACACGAAATCAATAGATTAAATAAGCTTTCATTGATTTCAATTTTAAAATGAAAGATTATAAATCAGAAGATGTTAATCATAAAAAAGTAGTTTGTAAATCTTTGTTAAAGTCAATGATCAAACAAAATGGTTTAGACAGCCCAAAATGATAAGAATAAGTTAAATGGACTGAAAGCAGAATAAAACAAGCAGTTTCAAGTATTTCGGTGTAATACAAGAGTCAAATGAGATTTTCGAACGAGATTTTCAAGAAATTTCCAAAAATAAAAAATTTGGAAATTTTGATATGAATGGAAACCCTACGTCATGAGGTTTCCGGAACAATGTTTCCTACACAAATTTATGAGTTCTACAAAATTTTCAAAAATTGGAGCACAACATAGGCACTAAGGCGCCAATGCCTCGAATTTCTTGCGCTGAGGCGCCTGTCCCTCGAATTTCTGGCATTGAGGAGCCTTCTGGCGGTGCTAGGGTACCTGCTGCTCAAATTTCTGGCGCTGAGATGCCTGCTATTTGCGCATTTTCACAAAAACTAGGCGTTAAGACACAAGAACTTCTCCCAACCAGATTATGAACCTATGCCCTGAGACCGAGCGTATGACACCAGCGTTATCTTACAATCACATAATTGCAAAACAGCAAACCTTAAAAGTACAGAATTTCCAAACTCGTATATTTATTCATAAATATAAAACACTGTTTTTACAACTCCAAAATAATCTCAGAATGAAAAAAAAAAAATCAACTATGAAATAAACTGACAACGAAAATAAAACTGTAACATTGATAATGGTCTTCTCTTTCCGTACCATCCCCATAACTGAGTTTGTTCCTCATTCTCTAACTGATCATCATTCTTATCTGAGAGGGTGGTGAGTAGACGAGTGATGTGGTCATCACTTAATAAGTAGGAGAGTTCTTCCAAGTGTTTAAAATTATTTTTTTCAACAAAAACAGTAATAGCATATATATATACATAAATATTCATATTTTTCATAAATAAACACGTATTAGAACTATGCACTGAACAAATTATGAATTTCATGGTTAAATAATATAAATACCCTATGTGTTCTCTTCATAAGGGGTGAGGCCATGAATAAGGAATCAAGAATCAGAGATGTTCAGAATATATATTTCTACCATTAGTTCATAAAAGCCAATATTTTAGAAATACAATTGTCAGAAATCAGATTTTAATCACATATAATGCATATGTGCTGGTCGGTTTTAAAAACATATATCTCGATTTAAACAGAAAGTCCCCTTACTTGATATTGATCTTAAGAAAATCGTGGAAGAATACTTGTCGTCGAAACACCACGAACTTGGGCAAAACTCTTCTTGAACTTGGGAGATGTTTTGTTCGAGTTGGAACCGAAATTTGACCTAGACTTTGAGAAGGAAGGTTGCTCGATTTTTGGGCAGAATAATGTAGCCTTATTGCTTCGAAAATGTGCAGCAAGTGATCAAATTTTATGATGTTGAGGGGTTCCGAAAAGGGATAGAGATTGTGCTCGAAA
>NW_027355084.1:0-4674 GCF_012295235.1 Primulina huaijiensis
AATCTCATGAGTTATGCTGAATGTACCAAGCATCGATTACATGATGCTGTCAGTGTGCGCTAAAATCAATCCATAAATTTCCACATGCCACAGAAGCAAATCATAATGAAAAATTGTTTCATCGCGGACTCATGATACCTTTCAGTGAAATTTTTGATTGGCTAAGCTGTTCACTGTTCAGTTGCAAACTATATAATTTCGAAAAATAATTAATAACTAGCTAATCAATTAATTGTATTATTTATTAAAAAACCAAATCAATGGAAATTTGAAACACTAATAGTGCAAAAACGTTTACATTCCCAACACTTTACAAACCCTACCCCAAAGATTAAAAAGTATATAATTTTTTTCCACCCTTACAAGCTCAACGAAGGCTTAAACATTCAAATACAGGCATCTAAAAGCAAAGAAAGTTAATTTTTTTACAGATGCAAAACTAGAATGCTTACAAATTCAGAGCAAGAACTTACCCGGTCTACATTCAAAGACACATCTATAATACAAGTATTGAAGTTCAAAACCTCAATGGAAATAAGTTCAAAGTGTAGCTTGGTGTGTAGTGCCTTTATGTGATGGCAAACTGTTATGTAGCCGTAGATGATGGTGTATGGAATTTTTCAACATTCGGGCGATATAGACTGGTTTCGAAAATAGTTTTTCGACTACTAACGACCTGAAAATTACAAAAAAAAAACATATAAAAAGTTGCGAACGGACTGCGAAAACACAATACTATATTAACTTGAAAAATGAGTGAATGCATCATAATGATTTAAATTCAACTTCATCATATCTAGATATGTGTATATGAAACACACTCTTAATTTTATCACAATAACATCTCTTACTTTGAATCCTCTGTTTTTTAAAATTTGTTGGATTTCATCGAATTAACTCGATTGATTTGATTTTTTGAGAAGATTTGAGAAATGAATTTTAAATAACATTTGTATTGATTGTATTTGAATTCATCACAATTATTATTAAAATTGCAAGTTTGATTTATAGATGAGTACAAGATTCAAAGATAGATTTAAATAAAAATTTTAGGAAGTGTTTGAGCCTCTAAAAGAGTGATTTTTCAGCTTTCATATGTAAATTTTACACGAAAGTTGAAGAATAATATTTTATAGATGAAGCAAACAATCTCTTTAAGCAGAGTATGCTAATTTGCTTGCTTTCTGAAAGCAGAATTTTGTAAACTAGCACATTAAAAATAAACTTCCCGTCTACCATAAAATATCCCAGCTTCATCAGTACAGAAAGTTGAAGTTCTAACAACTGGAAACAGAGTCTTGAAAACAAAACAAACTGAGCTAACTTGCATAAATTAATGATCAACAAACAGTTACTTGACGGAAGTTTTTCTGTTTGGTTCAAAAACGTTCTTGATCAGCGACTCCTTGATCGATAGCAAATCTGGAAACTCATTTTTTAACTTGGAAGCATCCATCTCATTATTACTTCGTGGAGCAACGATCACCCTGGCTTGCTCTTCGAGTGTGAAGTTGGTCCATGTGAAATTCGGATCCATATATTCCTTGTACATCTCCAAGATTTCGTTGTGGCTCACAACACCAGGGTTAGTGAAGTTCCATATGCCTCTGAGGTTTCGCTTCGCCATTTCAATGGACAATGGAAGAAGCTCATCCAAGATTGTCATGCTGTTGGGAATGTTGACTACCTTATTGTATCGAGAAATCTTGGTGATGAAATTTCGCTGATTTTTCAGGTCTGAGGAGATTGGCATTCTCACTCTAAGTGTGCAGACATTGTCATATTCTTTCAAGAGCTCTTCGACCTTAAGAAAACAAATTGATGACCGTGATTAAGTGAATTTGATTGCTAATTATGACTGGAAAAAGGAAATTGCTTCTACAAGAGACTTTTGATAGAAGAAGGAAGAAAATTACCATGGCTTTGGTCTTTGAATAGAAAGAACCAGTAAAGTTTGGCATGTCTTCCTCTTTGAACCCAATGCCTGAACCTTCGGGATGAGCAGCATCATATTCAAATATACACCCAGTGGCGAAGTTCATCATTAGGAGTCCATGCTCTCTGCATACATCTGCCAAAGTCAGCGTACCGGCAACATTTGTACGAATTGTTTCAGTCTTGTGAGTTTCACACCAATCAACATTCGGCCTACCAGTTACACCAGCAGCATTAAAAACATGTGTCGGCTTCACAGTGAGAATGTCAGCCAAAAGCTGTGATCGATCCTGGAGACGCCCCTTTCCATATTCATATGGAATATTCTGTTTCTCACATAATTTTCCAAGCAAACCACCTATCCAACCAGTCTTGCCATAGATCAGAAACTTGAATTCTGATTTTTGAGGTGAAGCAAGACTTTTAGAATCAGGAACCACAATGTTGGTACCCAAGAGTTCGGACTTCATGGATTCATACTTCTCAGCTCCAACATGTCTTTCTGCTCCACCAGGCATCATAAGCATTCTAGGATGAGGAAGCAGTGCTCCGGATACATCGCCCCACCAATCGGGATTGTTGGTATACCACTCCATGGTCTTTTTCAACCCCTCTTCCCACGTGGTCCTTTCAAACCAGCCCAAATTCTTCAACTTCTGATCATCTAGAAAGTACCTTTGATCATTGAACGGCCTATTCTCCACAAATTGAATGCTCTTGTCAGGATCCATGCCAAATAAATTGCATACATCTTTGGCAACATCAATGACTCTCCTCTCCTTCTGAGTTCCAATGTTGTAAACATGACCCACTTCTCCCTTGTGAAGAACAACTTCAAATGCCTCGGCAACATCCTCACAATACAGATAACTTCGTACGTTAGAACCATCCCCATGGATTGGAAGAGGTTTCCCACTCATGGCTAAAAGGATGAACTTGGGTATTAACTTTTCAGGAAACTGATTTGGACCATAAACATTGTTTCCTCGGGTGGTAATGACAGGCAACCCATAAGATCTACCATAAGCCATGACAAGCATTTCAGCTCCGGCTTTTGTGGCAGAGTATGGGTTTGTGGGCAAAAGTTGTGAGGCCTCATGATTCCCTACAACTGCATGCTCTTCAGTCTCCCCATAAACCTCATCCGTGCTTACATGGATAAACCTTTTAATCTGACCTGTAACTTTACAGGCCTCCAAAAGAACATGGGTGCCATAAATGTTGTTCTTGGTGAACTCAAAGCTGTTACCAAAAGAATTGTCAACATGGGTTTGGGCTGCAAAGTGCATGATAGTATCAATGTTCTCAGTGAGGAGAAGGTAGTTAACAAGGTCAGCACTGCTAATGTCCCCCTTAACATACTTGAAATTCGGAGAGCCTTTAGAGGGAAGAAGGTTTTTGAGATTGGAGCAGTAATCGAGTTTGTCAAGCACAACTATCGTGTACTCGGGATAGTTCCTGATGAGCCTATTTGCGACATGAGAAGCAATAAAGCCAGCAGCCCCCGTAATAAGAATATTCTTTGGCGCGAATGCGGACATTCTGCAACGAGAAAAACGGTCAATCTAACAACTAATGGGCAGAGCAAACCAATCGATACAGAAACAGAAAACCGATAACTATCGACCAGAATCCGCAAACTTTACCAAATTAATCATAAGGATCACAACTTTACCATTTAATAAAAGTGGAACTCATAGATTTTCCGTTCCAATTATATCTTAAAAAATACCAATTGCATTTAACTCCCTAGGACATCCAAGATGGAAAAAAGTCATCTCCGAGCCCCGAATCACAGAATTAAACCCAAAGATTCGGCATGAACAGCATCACCAACTAAAAAGCTCATTCAAAATGGTAACTTGACACCAATAATATATCAATCCAATCAGTCATCAGTCAAATCAAAACAATAAAACAGCACCATACGCATTCAATGTGTTATCAATCACTTCAGATCCAATTAGAGCACATAACCATATATTTTTCAACTTCAATGAAACGCGCCGCATGTAAACATAATCACATGCACACGCACACACAGATCTACGTGAACCGAAGCAATGACGTTAAGCTAACATATGTAAACACGGAATTAAACAGATACCACAACATTTAAACAAGCGCAGATCATAAAAGCAAATTCCCTACTGAAATCAAGTGTAAAGAAGGAGGGACCTTCAATTAACTCACTTTTTTCCAAAATCCTTTCGAGGATCACAGAGGCAGGTTTGAACGAGCAAGAAATCAGACAGAAATAGTACAATCCTTTAAAAAGAGAGAAAATGGATAGAAATCTGAGTGAAATGAGAGGAAATTATTCAGACTGATGCGAGAAGCGAGGAGAGTCGCACAACATCGGTTCTATATATACACACGCCACCCCCGGCCCGAGTTCATGCAATCTTCTTTTATTTTATTTATTTTACCACAACAAAGAATAAAAAGATTGCAACGTTTTGTCGAGTAGCCAAAAAAGTGATAGTTGAATTATGAAAAAAGCACAAATGGGGAAAAATGAAAAATGCTTGTGAGTATGAGATATCATGTTAACACTTGAATAAAAATGAAATTGAGATAAAGAAAATATCAAATTATTGTATGAGTAGGTTTCTTGTGAGATGTTCTCACTAATCTTGATCTGTGAGACTGATCAACCTTACCGATATTCACAATTAAAAGTAATACTTTTATCATAAAAAAATAATATTTTTTCATGGATGACCCAAATAAGAGATC
>NW_027355085.1:0-4680 GCF_012295235.1 Primulina huaijiensis
TTTTTCGTCTGTAAAATTTATATTTTCTATCAGTTTTTGTTTTGAATGTTGGTTTTGTACGCAATGTTTTTTGTCATTTTTCTGGTGCTTTCCATCGACTAAAGATACTTATGGCTTTGTGTAGCTTGTTTTCTAACTTTAGAGCACATTATTTATGATTTTTGTTTAACCAGTCTTTTTTTTCTCTTTTTTTTGCTTTATTAATTGTAGTATATTATTGCTTACACTGAATAATAATCCTGACTCCGCCCCTGACTCCATGTACTTTCTCTTCCTTTGGTTCTGGTTTTCCTCCCTTCCAACACAATATGTTCTTGGCATATCACCGAAATTAGTAATGAATACATATATTTTAAATCCAACTTTTGTGAAATAATTTTTTCTTTGAATAATAAATATGTATGTGTTGTGTCTGAGAATGTAGAGCACCGTGAACAATGGACTAAACCTCCACCCCTAGTGGGAGTATTGCTTCTCTCTTCCTGTGACAGACAAGAGTTGAAAAGCAGTACACCGTCAAAGGTAAAATAAACAGTAGTATCCATGTCAGTACTCTATTCCCTGCACTTCCTCCCACCAATCATCTCTCGAAAGGTGGCGGAATGTCTTGTCATTTGGACAATCAAAATTATCGAGATCTCTCTTTTTACAGTGTAATAATCTATATTTGAATGATTTCACAGGCAGTACTATCCTATAATCCTAGTTAAGGTACGTACTGTTAGGCAGAGTGAGAGAACGTGTGCCTGATCCCTTCTCTCTTTAGTTCTTTCCCATAACCAACCACCCTAATTTCCTATCTCAATGTGTGTCGTGCGTGTTTTACCTGTGTTTCTATGTCTTTCCCTATAAATGTCTGCAGCAGATTAAACGTAAAGGTCTGGTCTTTTATCAACTTTTTTAGCAGGTGTTGGATTTTCTCCCATTATCTTGCTTCGACCCAGTTTCACGAATTCTATGTCCATCACGGTTTCCAAGTGAAAGGGTTACGTCTGGCATGTGGGTTTCTGTTTTCGCACACAAAAACACGCAATAACGTGGCTGTGTGTTAATCGAGAAAATATGTGAGGAAACCACAGTTATTTCTCAGTTTCAAATCCGAAAACAACTGTTGGTGGTGAGACTAATGGATGAGTTATACGGATTTCATTCCTCGGTTGATACTGGTTTCAATGGAGATGTTGGTAACATTATCGGTGTTGGGCTCAGTGATCGGCAAAATCAACAGATGGCTTTAACAGCAGAAGTTGCGGAAATCCATGGAGGCATAACAGGAATTGAGATGTCAGATATAATCAAGGCTCAGATTGCATATCACCCTCTTTATCCTGATTTATTATCTGCTTATGTTGAGTGCAGAAAGGTGAAATAACTTTTGCTGTTCACTGGCTGTGTGTGTAGTTGGGAACAAATTTTACACACGCGCACGCTCAGGCACTGTTTTTTACCATTCTTTTATATATAATAATGGTAAACAATAAAAGTTCCTACATGTATGTGCATCGATCTGGGAACTGACTTTTTGACATGGGTTTTTTCTTTGGAGGTGGGAGCACCACCAGAAATGGTTTCACTTCTTGAGGAAATCAGCAAAGAAAACTACCCTTCATCATCTTGCAGCAGTGAGATTGGAACTGATCCCGAGCTTGATGAGTTCATGGTAAAAGAAAAGTCAAATTATTATGATAAGATATTGGGGGAAGGGTGTTTTTATTATATTACAATATCTTTCCTTTTTGTGATTTTTTCTACATAAGCTAATCATGGAAATATACATCGGTTCTTTTTTGTTTTTTTGTTTTTTTTTGTTTTGTGGTTTTTGTTTTGAAGAAATCATATTGTGAAGTTCTACACAAATACAAGGAGGAACTTTCCAAACCATTTGATGAAGCCACAGTTTTCTTGAGCAGCATTGAATCTCAGCTCAATGATCTCTGCAAAGAAACCCTACCTTCTGTCACTTCTAATCCTTCATCAACACCTATTAACTATCATTCTGCAGGTACGTCCAAACCTTCTTCCGCCATGATTTTTAGATTTTCAATATTGTTTTTATGTATTTATCTGTTTTGGACCTATCTCAGTTCTCAATTTCACTTCCATCTTGATGATTTCTAGTGAATTACACTCGAATTAAGATAGATATTAAATGCACTGATGTTTTAATTGCAGATTGGTGAACATCTTGTGTAGTTTTATGAGTTTCTTGAGCATCAAATTTCATGTAGATTTGCTTTAAACATTAATTCTTGCTGTGAGATATATTTCCTGAATAAATTTGAACTTATATCTACGGTCTACGCTCAAATATTTGGCTTCATTTGTTTATGTTCTTGTTTACAGATTCTTGATTGAAACATGGTTTAGGTGAAACTAATTCAATTGAGATGCTATCCCCAACGTGTAGTAAAAGTTTTTTGAGAAATTGTTCAAAACGATTGTGTTATTTCAAGAAATATTTTTTGCTTCAAGTGTAATCCAATGTAAAAATATTTTGGCCTACACTAAAATAAGAAATTTGTAGAAAAAAGCTTTGACATTTTCAAGAAATCAGGCATGACAATTAGAGGCAGTGGGAACTTGGAAGAAATTAAATATGGACCGGATCTGAGTTCGGCTTTTCAGAAAAAAATGTGAATTTAAAGGATGTAATTGATATAAAATACATGATCGAAGTCGGTAGATTAATGCATATGAATGTAGGTAAGAGATGTATAATTACATTGTTCATGCATAGAAAGAGTGGATGTATGGAGTTCAGATGAGCTACATCTATTAACTAAGATTAGTGTGATTCTGCAAGAACAAGAACGTGTTAAAGGAAACAAGAATAAATGGAAGATAAATTAATATCTCTCACCTATCAGACAAGAACTGTTCAACTATCAATGTAATTTAGGTCATTACCTGATGTATACAGACCAGCGCAAATTTTTGCTAGTTTGAATGATAAATGTTTCTTCTTTCTTTAGAAAAAAAGAATATCATTGTCGATTAATGTAATTATCTACAATTTTGAATTCGTATGTTTCATTTATCTTTCTAGGTATATATCTGTTTAAAGTTGGAATCCATGTGTACTACTGATTAGTGTGGCTTCTATTATGTTTATTGAATTGAAATGTTAATATTCAAGTTGTACTCATAAGAAGCAAGAGTCGAGTATGAAGAAAGACGAACATGAGAGATGCCCCTTTCACGATTGGCTCGCGGATGCAAAATCATATGTAAACACATCAGTGAACTGTCATCATTTATCTAAAATAGTAGTTTTAGGGTTTTAATGTAGAAGTCATTTAGTGGCGGCTTTCGCAGCCGTATTCAACAGCTTCCATGTATGATAGCTCATGTTTACTTAATTAGGTGTTGGACAAATGAAACTTGAACTTGTTTGCCCTTTCGTTTGAACTATTTTGGTTATTTATTGTCAAAAAAAATTTACTTCTGGTCTTATCGATTTTCTATCTGGTATGGTATTTTCCCATATTTTTACATTTGATTTGAGCTAGAACAATGTACATTTGACCTGAATAAGTCCATTAATTGTATTCTAAATAAATGTTATGATCTTTTTGTTCTTCCTCCTTCCCAGATGATGTTGGTGGTCGGTCCGAGGAGGACGTCAGTTGTGGTGAACTCGAGGCGCCTGAAAGCTTAGAATCGTGTTTTAACCAACAAGGAGACGAGGAGCTAAAACAAATGCTCATGCGCAAATATAGCGGGTATCTCAGCAGTTTGAGAAAAGAGTTCTTGAAGAAAAGGAAGAAGGGAAAACTCCCAAAGAATGCTAGAACAGCCTTGCTCCATTGGTGGAACACGCATTATAGGTGGCCATATCCCACGGTATCCTCTACTCTCTTGTTCTTCGATGGAGAATCTGTTTTCCAAAAAAATTCAAGTTTTTAATCGGAAGAAATGTGTATTTACCCAATACAGAATATATACTTCACCAAGTTAAAACATGCAATATTGTTAGATATCTATTGGGTTTTAACAGATAGCTCAAGAAAGTGTATAAATGAAGAGGAAGCTATGACAATGTTAGATGTTATTTGACGATATTAAAACGTCGAGGGGCGTGGGAGGAAGCTAAGGAGGGGAATATACATATCCTTAGACCAATTACACATGGAATCTTGATATATATATATATAGATCCAGATTAAGTTTTGATTTGCTATTTATATATATGCATATGATATATCATTATGTCATAATGACACCGCAGGAAGAGGAGAAAAATATGCTATCGGAGACGACAGCATTAGACCAGAAGCAGATCAATAACTGGTTCATCAATCAACGAAAACGGCACTGGAGACCGTCAGAAGACATGAGATTTGCTGTTATGGAAGGTGTTAGTGGTGGCATTAGTCACAACTATAATATTCTCCACGATTCAGAGGGTCTTGAAAACGAAGTCTTGTTGTAGAACAGCTCTTCTAGTCCTACCAAGTTCCAAGCATTGTAGCATAGTGATGATGCAATGCTGTAAGTAATTCTAAGGATGATGTTTATGATAAGGACACCATAGTAGGTCATTTCTAATTCAATGCAAACCAATCTAAACTCATGCAATACCAATGTTTACATTAACCAAACTGGTGATCGATCCAGTTTAGTTGGAAATATAGTTCCACTGGTCGGATCGGAAAACAATTATATTATATAATATAATAA
>NW_027355086.1:0-4686 GCF_012295235.1 Primulina huaijiensis
TGGACAATTCTTTAGAACAGATTCCAGAACACAGGGAGCATAATTTGGTGCAGGGGTCGAACAACCATCCAGAAAACCCAACAAGTAAAAACTTTCATGAATTTTGCTCCATTTACTCGCAGCCACACCTTGAGGACAAGGTGTGGTTTGAAAATGGGGGGAGTGATGGCATAATAACAATCGATGCAGACTCAGCCTTAATAGACCAACAAATCAATGATTGAGCTGTTAAGGAAATACTAAAAGAGGCACCAGCCTAACTTGAAGAAGCCCATCAAGTTATTTCCAAGCCTAAGTTCAATTCACCCGGGAGAGATGGTTTGAGAAGGAGGGCACCAGCGTGGACAAAAGATTTCGTGATAGGAGCGATATCACGTGGAGAGGTATAACAAGATAACCGCCTCAAGGAATCATGTTTTTTGTTTCTTGCAAATAAAGTTGAGAGCAGAATGATATATAGTTGTGAATTTTCCATGGAGTTTGGCACAGACTCGAAGTGTGCGGATCATGCATATCACTTTTCCTCTCTCATAAAATCTCTGGTCTGACCCGATATTGAATTGAATCGGATTGAAACACAACTGAAATCAATATTTAATTTTTTTCCAACAATCATGTACATAAAGAAGTTATGTATGAAGCAAAGTAATCAAAAACTAAATATATTATTGGTGGGATTCAATCAGACCAGAGTAAAATGGTCCTAGATTTGTTTTCAAGAAAGCAAATCCGATTTAAGTATTCATGCTAGATCCAGTTCAATCTAGAACTGAGAGCAAACAGGTTCCAGATTGAGCCAGATTAAATCAGACCGGTATCAGATTGATCTGGTCGATAAGAATCCCTATCGGAAAATTGAATGTCATGGGACCTTTCCTATCTTTATCATCCTGGTGGCATTCCTATTTTATTTTTATAAAAAAAGGTGTTAAACAATCTAATCTACTAAAAAGCCTGGCTGAAAGAGAAGCTTCTGTGCTTGTTGCTAGAGATATTCGTTTTTTAAACCCGCGAAGGAACTGGACCTTGAAATAGCTTCATACAAACTGCGCATGTTCTTAGAGAAGAACACAACAATTAAAGAACAAATCGATTTGAGAAGTTTCCATTTTTCCATGATTGAAAGTTAGACTTACACTTTCACATCCCCTTGTCTGTTAACTGCGTTTTTTTCTCCAATTATTGCCTTTGAAGTTGGGTCTTTTTCGTTTTTCTCTTTTGGATACAATATTTGGATACTATTATCTATCTTGAGATTAAATTGTTCATGTTTCAGCAAGACGTTCGTAAAATGTAGTCTTTGATTTTGTCTCCTATTAGGCTAATTAATAATTGCCAATATGCCATTATTTATACTTTTCTTGCTAATTCTCTTAGGTGGAACAAATTAGTACAAAAACCTTTTGATGAGGGAGATGAGAGGGGATTAAAGTTGGTTCAGTCTATCTTAAAGCCAATAATGCTACGAAGAACTAAGTCAAGCACAGACCGAGAGGGCAGGTGGGAAATTTAATGCTTCAATACACATGATTGACATTTACACAATTTTCTGGCTATTATGGTTGCCATGGTCTCTCTTTCTAACTTTTTTGAGCTGCAGGACCATTTTAATTCTTCCACCTGCAGATATTCAAGTGATATATTGTAATCTGTCGGAAACAGAGGAGGACTTCTACGGGGCTTTGTTTAAAAAATCGAAGGTGCCGACTCATAATGATTATGCCTGTTGTAGTATACTTATCTTTCTATGTAACTAAAATGATTATTTATGTATTATTAGGTGAAGTTTGATAAATTTGTTGAGCAAGGCCGGGTTCTTCATAACTATGCTTCGATTTTGGAACTTCTTTTGCGACTTCGTCAATGCTGTGATCACCCATTTCTTGTTATGAGGTTCAAATCTGTTTGGGGCTCTGGTTGAAGTTTCTGTATCTTGCCTTCCTTGTGTAACATCTCATGTGATCACTTGTATTTAAAGTTTTTCGCAAATTGTACCTTATTTTCAACTCTGCGGTCTCTTTGGAAGTCCATTAGAGCATGACCTTGATTCTTGTCAAATTTTGTCAACTCTGATTTAGGCTTCAAACTATTTTCTTGGAATTAAATAATCACTTTACTATATTATGCAAGTGCTACCATGAACTGTTTGCAAGATGAAACACCTTGGAGGGTTTACTTTACAACATCGTCTTTAGTATTTGGGATGTGCATGGTTGGTGTGACATGTGACTTAATCCTGTATAAGTTGTTTGTGGTGCACACTCCTACTCACTCACATTTGTGCCTGTTGCGTATAGTTGGATACAAGGAAACTTAGATGTTGGCGTGTTTGCACAGGCATGTATCACTTTAGCCTAGTGTTATGTTTTGCTGGTGATTTGACTTATTTCATTCATGTTCCCAGTCGAGGTGACACTCAAGAGTTCTCTGATTTGAACAAGCTAGAGGGACGTTTCCTGAAAGCTGGTCAGGAAGGTGTGGATAGCAATGCCAAAGACGCACCATCCCGTGCATATATTCAGGAGGTTGTTGAAGACTTGCGGAAAAAGGAACAAGGAGAATGCCCAATATGCCTGGAAGCTTTTGAAGATGCAGTATTGACACCTTGTGCTCATCAATTATGCCGAGAATGTCTATTGGCTAGTTGGAGAAGCTCTACATCTGGTCTTTGTCCTGTTTGTAGGTATCAACATGTTTTCCTGTGCAATCATTATCATGTTTTACTTATCAATTATCCAAATAGAGAGAAATCAGAATGTAATTCAAACTGTGAATAGCCATACATTTAATCCTTTGAGGAGATAATCCTGAGGATGGTACGTTCTTACCAGGAAATTTTGATCTGATATCTCTGATGCTTAAAGTTACTGCCTCACAGGAAGACTATCAGCAAACAAGAACTCATCACCGTGCCAACTGACAGTCGCTTCCGAGTTGATGTTGAGAAAAACTGGGTAGAATCATCAAAAATATCTGCGCTAATGCATGAACTAAAAAATCCAAGTTCCATGGGCTCCAAAAGCATTGTTTTTAGTCAATGGACAGCCTTTTTGGATCTTTTACAGATTCCTCTTTCTAGGTAACATATTTATCCTCTTCTCACAATTTACTTTTGAGTTCGTTTGGTACATGTGGGCTGTGTGAGTACATTGCACTTTTAGAATACAGACAAGTTGTCAATTCATTTCTCGTAGGAGATGCTCATACTGGGGATGCGATCAAGTAATTGGTAGCATGTAATTGTTTAATCATGAACATGAGTAATCAAGGTTTTCTTCTCTCCTCTGGGGAAGGTAGGTTTTCAGATTGTTAGATATTAAATAAAATTTTGTAATTATGCATCAGAGTTCATTATTGGCTCTTCATCTTGTAAAAACTTATTTTCTTTAATTTTTAGCGACTTAATTATATTTCCATTTATGGTCTTTCATGATAGTCAAACCATGGTTCTACAGCGTCATTGTGTTGGCTAGATAGTAAATGAACTTCATATTACCGATCATTTTCTCTCAACCACAGGGGTGACATTCCATTTCTTCGGCTGGATGGGACCCTAAATCAGCAACAGCGCGAAAATGTAATCAAACAATTCTCTGAAGACAATAATATAATGGTGTGTCTTTGTTGCCTTTTAGGGTCGTTAGAAGTAGGCATTTGCTTAAAAAGCAAGGAGGATAGATTATTTTGGCGATAATTGTTATGCAGGTTTTACTTATGTCGTTGAAGGCTGGTGGAGTTGGAATAAATCTCACTGCGGCGTCTCATGCTTATGTAATGGTAAGTTATTGCATCTGATACGAAGTATCACTTGGTCTTTCCAATATGCAAATGCATTGCATTGTCATTACATTCTTGTTAATTTTAAATTACGAGAATTATTGTTCGACTATGTCCCATGAGTTCGAGTTTTTGGAAATAGTGTTTTAACATGAATGAGCACCAAGGTTTCTGATTTATGTTTCATTAGGTGTATATAACAGTACCTAGACAAGTCATCAATAAAAGTGGCATAGTTTGAGAAACCTAATGTGAGAATGCCACAAGTTTGAAAAACCTTGGTGCTCATTCATTTTCATATTTCATTAATTTGCTTTTGGGTGTTTATTTTTGGGCCTTTGTTGTGCAATATACGTGTTCAATTATTTTTTGTTTTTGAAGAATGTATAATTTAAATTTTAATAGCAACAAGAAAAATGGGTTCTATTCTGCGCTAATTCATCCACATTAATTTGGCACACATTTATTTTTATTTTCAACTTTAGTTTTGCAACTTTTGGACGCCTAAATATATAATTAAGTTTTTGATATTTGATGTTTAATCTCTGTAGGATCCGTGGTGGAATCCAGCAGTAGAGGAACAAGCAGTCATGCGAATTCATCGTATTGGCCAAACGAAAAGGGTGAGAATCAGGAGGTTTATTGTGAAGGTAATAATATATCTATCGGTCAATTCTCTGTGGGGTAGAAAGTGTGTTCAGAAATCGAATCAAACAGTTAATCAAACCAAACTATAAAACCAAACTTATCGGTTTTCAGTTAATTACGATTTAGATTGGTTTTAAAATCAATCAAACCAAAAAAATTGGTTTGGTTTTGGATAAAAATAAACGTAATCAAATCAATCCAAACCGATTATATTAATATAAACAAATCATGTAATAAATTTTATTAATTTAGTGTGATTTT
>NW_027355087.1:0-4694 GCF_012295235.1 Primulina huaijiensis
TTATAGCGGGGCGGGCTGGCCCGACGGGCTTGACCCAATTTGACAGAGCCCGTTTGGCCCGCCTCCAAACGGGCTATTATTTTATCAACCCAACCCGCTCAATTTTTATGGCGGGACGGGCTGGTCTGACGGACTTGACCCAATTTGACAAGTCTACCCACGAGGATATGGAATGTGAAAATACATGGGGGTGGTGCATGTTTCACTAGAATCAATTTTTTTTAAAACCAAATTCAACACAAAATCTTTTCCTCTGGCATCAATTTAATTTGCGTCAAGTCCTTTGTTGTTTTTTCATCATTGCATATTGCCAATTCAATTTGTCAACTTTTGGTCATTTCCCTGTACACTGTCAGTTTGTTAGCAAACATGGGATCCAACCTATTTGTTTGATGCGATGCAATAACCGAAAGTTAAACGAGAGATATATTTGAATTTTTTGTGGGGTGTTTTTTTTTTAGATTTTGACAAAAATATAATATATTTTTATTTCACATGACTTTTGTGATACCGTTCTGCGGATATTTATTCATGAAATATGTCAACTCTGCTCATATTTATAATAAAAAATATTTTTTTCGTAAGTGACCCAAATGAGAGATATGTATCACAAAATTGACTCGTGAGACCGTTCACAAAAGTTTTTGTGATTTTTATATTGTCAATTTTGAACTTTCTATTTTTGTGAAACATTGTTTTCCCCGAATATTGTAGATACATATTTTTTTTGGTGGTGTTCTATATAGAATAGATATGGATGTGGTTTTGGTTAACGAAGTTGGTCGAATTCGAATAAAAAATATTTGGTTTCTTTGCCGATTCTGTGTGAATCAATAGGAGTTATGAACAACTTATGATTTCATTGAGCACTATAAACATGTAAAATTGTTTGCCTGGTAACAGCTAGATAGGAATGGAATGGAATGGAATGCCTTTGAGAAATTTACAAGTTTTGCCAGAATTAAAACTAGCACTGTACAGTTCATCCATCGATCATCTTGCCTCAAAACTGTGCCGCTCCTTGAATCTATACATAAATTAATCGACAACCGTTAGGTTATTTTATGAGATCGAGTGCGTGCCGCCGCGTATATCTCCATTTATCTGTCAGAAAATGTATCATCCGAACCTGCATGCATGTCTGTGGATGCTCCTAAGAATTTAAGGGAGACCTGGAAGATTTTGCATGATTATTTAGGCCACACTCTGGATCAAAATCCACTGGAATATTCATTATAACTCGTGTCTGGTGAAACTTGCTCATCTTCTGATGGCAATTCATCTTTATAATGTCTACTGTTGTCCTTTGCTTCAGAGTACTTTTCACAGATGCAAGTCTGCGGATTTTCGTGGAATACAGTACCCTTTCCTGGCTTCACCTCATCAGCCTCTCCCATGAAACCAACTTGGGATTTTCTCACCTGCGAGGCGAATCCATCCCATCCCATTCGGTGTCGATCATGAAATAATCGATACAGCTTCCTTGCGTTAGGACGAATTGTTGGCTTGTGTCCAAAATATCTCCTGCAATAATTAAAGAAGACGTTATTTATCGGAGGAGTTAATGACTGACCATGCATAAAAAAAGAGTACTGACCAATAATTACCTCCTCCCAGCTAGTATTCTTGCCATATTTCCATTGTTATTCGCCACGAAAACATCACTTTCATCGCAAACAATGAAGTCCAATGCAGCCATGCGAGAGGAATGCGGTGAAAACTCTGCTAGCTCTTCCTTGCTTGCAAGGCTCTCTTTAGTGTGGAAATTTGGGAAGAGGGCTTTCAGAGGTGCTAGTGTTTCATCACCTCCATATACTTCCCCTGACGCTACGTACATATGCACATCGCTCCCGAATCCTAATGCTCTCAACATCAGTCCAACTTCCTCAGGACTAAGAGGGCACTTTCCATTCTTTCGTTCCTTGTCGGGATTTTTAGTCTGCAATATTTAATGCCAATGGTAATCATATATACAATGATCAAAACTTTTGATGGGGCTATATACATAGGAGGCCCGACTTACAGGTAAAGTAGTCCATCTCTTTCGTATCACCCCAAGTTCTTTTATTTCTTTCTCTCCACCACCATAATAGCATCCAGAGAATGCCAGCATATCGGATTCGTATCTGTCACATTAAAAGCTAGCCAACTCTTAGCACGAATGCGGAATACTCTGTGTATGAATGTTAATCATACATCGCAAATAATGCTTAAGTTTTATGTATACCTTAAATGCAGAGCAACAAAATGTTTGCTTTTCATTCTCATTCTATCCGTCAGTTTCCTGCCCATCTCAAGAATAGGATCAGTGTACTTCAAAGCATGGTAGTTAACTCTACATCTCAGTTTCTGTAAATCCACGTCCAGCCGATTGGACAGCCTGTAATCAAACTTTGTAAGCCGAACTGCCTGCACCTAAAGGGAGACGCAATATATCGAGTGCTTTAGTGCTTGTATGAGTTGTATCTCCATGAATCAAAGAAGGAAATGACATTTAGCATATACCCACATGCTTTTCGTTAAACTTGGGCAAGATACGAGTCCGGTAGCATTCTGGATCGCATTTCCTCGGAACACGCATAGTTACGACATTTCCTGCTTCATGTGGAAGCTCTTGTACAATTTTGACATCTTTTGATAGAGATGTCTTGAACCAGGCCACGTCAAAGATCTCAGAGAAGTTACTGCAGGGAAAAGAAATCTGAAAGTTAGCCATATAATGCACCTTAATTTTCACGAATGAATACGTTACGTTGAAAGAGTGAAACAATCGATCAACCTGCTATCCTTCCAGAAAGATTTTTTGTCCAACATAGGAACAACCAGGTGGGCATTCAATATATAGGCTGCGACCACAGCATCAGTTATCTGTGAACTCAAGAGGTAACATTTGAATTATCGAACATATGTAAAACCCAAGAGTTAAAACGCATGATTTATGAGACTTACCCCTGTTCTTTGTTGATTTAAACCTCCACTCGCTTCGATCAACAAGTACCTATTAGGTTCTGTGTTCGTTTCAGCTGCTGCAGTGGGTAAAATACAGCTGAAATCAGAATGAGCTCTAAGATCTTATTTATAATAAAGTTGTGGCGCAGTTCAGTGAATAGACTTAATTCGGAGACAATTGAATCTGATCTATTCGACCGCAATCTAGCTATCCATATCATGAAGATTTAACTATTTTATGCTGTGATTCTTCAATACAGATGAATCTGTTTCGTTCAATTGCAATATGGCTGTCCAAATTTCATCACTTGGCATTGGTACACATTGTTATGACGAACATCTTCTCTGGATGAATCAAACTAGTCCGATTGCAATCAATCGAACTGATCTAATTATAACTATTTATGACTCATTATGGGTGTTCATGTCTTTATGATGTATCTCGACAGATTGCAAAGTAAACTTCTTAAGCTCAATGTGACCTTCGCGATGCGCGTGAGTGCGGCTCGGTCTCTGTCTCAAGTTCTAGCTTGCTTTGATGGTGCTATGCATCATCATGACCGCTTGTCATATTGGCTACTTAATGAAACTTGACTTATTATAACCTTGAAATATCATATCATATAAACCAGAGTTATTAATCTCATATTTTATATATATATAGTGGGATAAAAGACTTCTTCACCTTCCGCCCACTTCAATTATTGGCCAAAATTGGGCTAAACCAATTTTCCTACTTCTTTCTTATTGTTTGGTTCTTGCTGTACATATGCATGAGTACATACATGATCTCTGTCTCTAATATATAAACGAGTAGAGGGACTGTAACATACTGCTAAAGTCATGGCTGGCGTTGCTGCATCCGTAAAACAAACCGGATTCTTTCGAACTCCATAACTCACGGCCTATGCTTCCTCCATTCATCTACAATTCACAAACAACAACAACGATCATGCCAGTGTTGCTAACATATATACAGTTCTAAAGAACAAAATATCGTCTTTAGATATTCACCGGAACGCGAAAAACATTTTCGCCCTCCACGTTCATCTCAACGTCAAGTATTCCATCATAAACCTTCATAAACAATAAATAAATGAATACAACATCAGATATACAGAAAGTGATCAATAACCAAAGAAACAGAAAATATTATCGTTGACATACAGAGGTGTTAAGCAAGCTTAGATGGCGAGGACGGCGGTCGGTGAAGAGGGGCGGAGACAGAAACGAAAGGAGGGCAAAAAGAAGCAGTAAACACCCGGTGGCGGCGGATAGAAGAGGAAAAAAGCGGTGGCGGTGATGCCGGCGCCGGCGGATGACAAAAGTGTGCAGAACTTGGAGTCCAATCAATGATTCCTTGTGCTTTTTGTTCATCTTCATGCAGGCTAGCTAAGCACTGTTGGCGGAGGAAATTAGAGAATACCCAAAAACACGATGTCGAGGATTTTTGCCGACCGGCGTTGAAAGATTATCGTATTTTGAATATATTGTATATGTTGTACGTGCGCCCAACGACGACATTAGCGAGTAAAACTGTTCAAACAAGGTAGAGGACTTTGTCTTACAGTTAAATATACGTTCGTAGATATCGAGGAAGGAAGAATATTTTTTCTTAATTATTCCGAAAAATGGCGTATATATGATAGCATGAAATTTTGGGTTTGAGATATTGAAGTCGTCTTATCTCAAAATTATTTGTAATTTTATTTATAAATCATATATATAAGTTGATTAGGTGTGTA
>NW_027355088.1:0-4707 GCF_012295235.1 Primulina huaijiensis
TTATTTTATTCAAACATACAACATATTATTACATAGTAACCTCTTTTAGATGATGAAAAACTTGTTTAACTACGGCTTCATCTTCCTTCTGTCTTGATATATATAGAAGTCTTTGTGGATTTGAAATCCGGACTTCAAACTTGTGTTACTTTGCCAGTTGTGGTCGACATATTTTAGTTGGTGTACCACTAGTTAGTGGTTTGTCATGTTGTGGTGGTGGAGTAGTTCATGCTATACTAATGAAGTTGTTGGATCACATGTCTTCTTTACTTTTGTCGGGGATTCTTTTTCTTTTGTATGATCCGAGGAAAAACGTGACTTATGTGTACCTTCACCACTTAAACTTGTCTTCGCATTATGTTTTCGGTCAGATCTCGTCCGAAAACTTTTCCCGAATTCTGGTTCTTTTCTGACCATCTTCCCATAGGGGCCATATTTTCAGAATTTTCAACGAGTTTCTTTACTCATTGGCAGCTTGCTGTTCCACTGAATATTTTTTCTTTTTAAATATTTCTTCTGTAAAGCTTATAGTTGTTTATGTCATGGTATTTAACAAAAAAGATTCCTTTGTAGAATTTTGATAAAACTTAAATTAAAATTTGAATTTTTCCATCTCTGTGAGACATACCCATAATCTAGTGGAGACGTCGTCTTTAGTGAGTGTTGAAACAAGGGGTGTTCCATTCTTCGGAGGATCCTTGATGAACTTCTGGATGTTCATGGCTGGTCTTCTCAACTTGATGAAGTGAACGCTTCATGCGTACCTTTCCCGGCTAGTTTTGGTGATGTGCTAAAAAGTAAAGCTCCATAATATCTCTTTTTGACAAATAATCATTATTTACTTATATTTCATGAACAACTTACTGGATCCATTTTGATAATGCCAAGATTTATGGGAAGTTGACTTGAAGGCTCGAGATAAGGATCCGGAGTTTTAATTTTTGTTTTGGCTGACTCAACTAAAGATGATCCCGACTCAATACTTGTGCTAGAGGTACTTAAATCTCCTGCTCCATGTATAGAGCCATGTACTCGAAAACTCTCCATTTGAGATACCAATGACTTCTCAACAGCTTGGAGAATCGGCTTTTGCAACACAAATCATATCTGAGTATATGCCTATAAATGTGTTATTCAATCAGAGACAATATTCTTATCAACTTGTTGTATCATACCCGCAAGTACTTCTGTATTTAGGGCAAAATTATTGAACTCGGTTTAAAACATTCCTCAAATGTTTCTGTATTTTCATGATGACACCGACGTTAGCACTTTCCATATCTTGTTAAGAAACCTGTAAGAATATTTTAATAAGATTTAATAATAACAATATCAAAATTATAATTTTGGCACAAAACTCATCTCAATAATCCAGCCTTCTTGGGTTTATATTATATTCTATTTTTTAAGAAAGCTTTTACATGTGTATTATCAACTTTTAAAGTAAATTTATTAGCAAATAAAAATAATGGTTATTTTTCAAAAGTTTTTTTTTACTACATAAAATTCATTTTCGTTGATTTGTCATCGTATGACTTCTGCATCTGAGAATAATCCACTGTAATACCTGTATGGATCTTCTCCATCTGATGTGAGCTTTTTAAGAACCATTGTCTACCAATGATTATTGACATTTGTATATAATACCATATCATCTTCATTGTGAGGAATAACCATTTTTGGAATATTTTTGCAAATCTCTTTGGGATAAGCTTGCATATGACGAACTTTATTAATTTTCTTCCTTGATTTTAAGCCTAACTTGGAGTTGGTTTATGTCCCACAATGTCAAGAGAATTTCATTGTAATTTACTTCTGCTGTAAAGCTATTTTGAGGAATTATATTTCTTCTTGTTGGAGTTTTTAATATATTCTTAATTGAAGCATTGTTTCTCCAAACCTTCTACGATCCTTCAATTTTGGGTTCAGAAGTTTTCCTTCGTCACCAAGATTAATGTGAAACTAGGTTGGAAATTTTCTATAAAATGTCTCTCTTAGTCTCTGGACTACGACTTTGTGACCATATGGTGTTATAAACACTAATCTTCTAGTCTCATTTTCTTGTGTATAAGATCTAAACATTTGCAAGAAATTATTTTCTAGCAGAATGTCTGCTCCTATATCATGAAAATAAATTGATAGTGTTTTCACCTTGTACTAAGGTGATTGTCCAGCACCTCTAATTAATATTTTCAGTCATCTTAATCTCTTTTCTATCATTTTTTGGACAGTTGGTTGAAATATGACATCTTGCTTAACATGTCCAGTAATTACAATATTTAAACCTTTCACTAGCTCTGATTTGAGCTCTTCTGAAAGTTTTTTTTTGGTGTACGTCCGTGCTTCGAGATGAGTTCGATGCTTGGGAGGATAGCCTACTTCTTGATGATCAACTTCTTTTTCTAGATTTGTAAGATCTAAATTTTTTCTAGATTATATTGTTCTTGGTTTACAAGAACTACTTCCACTTCTTCTAGCATAATGATGAGGTCTTAAGCCTTTTTTTTATGCATTTGTAGCTTACTTTCAATGGTTGTTAGAATATCATTTTCTTTACAATATATGGAAGCGCATTTATTATTATCCCTTAATAATTTTTAATTCTTTTGTAATGCTACTATATGACACAATTATGCCAGTTTTCCTTGCTTTCATGTCAAAGTGTCTGGATTACTACAGACATATTCTCTAATTAGCATTTCTCTCCAAAGACTTGGTATTTTGGCAAGATGTTGCATTGCTATATTTTCTCGACTCCTGAATTCCATTTATATTTCGTGAATAATATAATGTATTCATCCACCAAACAGATGCCATGTAATTCAAGAATATACATAGTTTATATTTCTTTTTATTCTCTGTGTATTGCTGTTAAAATAGTACATCCCTATAAATTATACTTTAAATATGGTAATCATTCTCTCAGCTATCTCACTAAGAGATTGTTCGGCTAGAACTGACTCTTTGATTTCTGTTGAAGTGTTGTCCCAAGCTATTTTAGTTGATCCTATCAGACTCATTTCTAAAAGTTTAATGAACCCTTATTTGTTAAGATCAAGTATGACTGTTACGATTCTCATAGCTGATCATATGAGATATTCTTTGTTTTTGAAATCCAGTATATCAAGGTTAATCATAACCCCATAATGATGTATTGGTTCTTAAACAGACTTCCCTCAAGTTATTTGGTGCAAATGAATTTGATTTTTCTTTGACCTCATTCACGTTATGTGTGCTTCTCCACCTACTTGGAAATATGTTTGGGGTTCTCTCATATTTGTATTATGAGATCTCACCATTTTCCTTGGTGGTTCATGGGAACATGACCAAGTTATTGAGGGAGTTTCTTTTTCTTTTATATTAATCTTCAGATATACGACCTGGAGATTCACAAAAGACTCTGCAAGGTCTTGAAGATCTTCTATACCAATCCTTGCTATAGTTATCATCATCTTAATTTCTTTCCTGATATAGTTTTAATCATATTGTTCATTTTTTCTTCGTTGATTAAAGGTTTTGGAATTACTTTGGTCTTTCCTCTTTGGTGTAATAAAGGCTCAATACCAAAGAATTGTGATAACATTTTTCCGATATCCTTTTACTAGAATTTAGTTATTGTTCAAGAGTTTGGATTCTTATTTGAGTATCTTTTAATGTTCTAAGAATTTATTCTTGTTTTTCAAGGATTTCTTCGATTTTATGTTGTACATATTATAACTAAATGTTATAGTTATGTACCATCTTTTGGATCTCTCTAAGATTTCTAAAGAGTTTAGAGGAATCTGACACTATTTTTAGGAATCTATTACTTGGAATCATAAGTTTGTCTTAGGACTCTGATGTATTCCTCTTTGCACCTGATGTTTAACTTTGTTAACTCTATTTGTATCTATTCCAGAATATTGGAATAAATCATGTAAATATTTAATCTCAAACATATGTTCGAATCTATAATTTTTTTAGAAAATCTCATCATCGATCTTTTAATTACAGAATAATAATATTGAAATAATTTTACACCGATTCTGATATCATTTCTGACTAATTTATAACATAAAAGATATTTTTGATCACTTTGTCAAAACTGAAAGTTCAAAATAAGATTTAGATCATAGGAAGTAAATACAAAACTGAAAAATTGAAGATTTTTTTCCCTAATTTACCATATTTTAAATTAAATTCTTGTCCTTTTTTCATCATTTTTTTTAGTTTTTAACACACCCCACACACTTGATTTATCAATCTTTCATTTTAATTACGCTGCAAACATTTTAAAATGAATGCAATAATTTGTAAGTTTTAAAAATTCATTAAGTTTAGGATGATTTTAGCTGAATTAGATTTAAAATTATTTATATTGAATTGCACTACGATTTCCTTCTACTTTACAAAAATACAATAACTAGGAATTCGTGCAATCAATCACATCGAACAAATAGAGAAGATTGGAAATGGGAACAATATTAGTGTTTGGAGAGATCCCTGGTTACGTGAATAAAGTAATTTCTACATATCATCACCTCCTATTACATAGCTTTACTCACTGAAGGTTAGTGAATTATTCATCCCCTTCACTACTCAGTGGGATCATGAGATGTTGTACGACCTATTTGAAAATCAAGATGTACAGAAGATATTGAACATCCATGTATACACAAACATAGGAGGAGACAAACTTATTTGGCACCATGGAAGTAATGGCAAATA
>NW_027355089.1:0-4727 GCF_012295235.1 Primulina huaijiensis
TTTTTTAAGGTCGGAGTAGAATTTTTTACGTGATATGGAAAATTTGTTAACAAGTAAAAATATTATGACTTAAAATAATAATATCTAATTTTAAAATCACTAATTTAACTTAATAGAAATAAAATATATACATTATTTCCTATAACATAAATTTAATTATAATTTAATATACATATATATAATTAAAATTTTATACTTTAATTTAATTTTTTGTTTAGTTTAATTTTTTAAGTAAAGTTAGTCAATTATTTATGATTGAATTATTTTTTGATTTTTTAATTTTAATAGTGATATAATTTAGGTTGTGTTTTGCAAGCTCAAGAAAAAAATTAAAAAAATTATTAAAAAAACATAATAACAAAACATAACAAACACAGTACACAATGTTGTTGTACTCTGCACAGCAGAGGATCTGGATCCCCAAATAATCGATTGTGTTTAATCTAATACCGCACAAGATATGTTCCGGCAACTCTTCGGCTTTGTTACCCTGAAACGTAGTCATAGAACGCATATGTTAAAATATCTTATCCATGACAAGAAGATCTTTGTTACAGTTGTTGTTCAGCTAATGTTTAATTCATATGCTTTAAAATGAATGACATGTGTTAAGATTGAAACTTGGACTTAACTCAACTTAACATAGTATCAGAGCTCAAGTTCATCGTTATGTGTTGGACTGTCATAGTTGGACGGCTCATTAATGTCTCCACACTCTAATTGTTCATTCTTGAGCATGATGGGGTGTGTTAAAATGTACATCGGTTGGAAAGAGTTCATGGGATTGCATACATAGACTTAGACAATCATCTCCCTTGAACTAGTTTTTGGGATTGAGTTAAGTTCGAGTATCAATCTTAACATGTATATGCGTGGCATGAGTTACTAGCCAAGAGTTGTAGAATTCAATTCCCCCCACACCTTAGAGTTTCGCAAACAAACGCAATCGATTGCATGCAATAAATGCGGGTGTGCTCATGAAATCATGAAGAGCGCCAGCTCGTGGAAAGATGGAAGGTGAATTCTTTGCTGGTAATTAACGTATGACTTCAACGTTCTACTATTCAGTATCATCAAAAATCTTTAAAATACCGTTCTGTCTCATTGGAGGTTAAATAATATAAATTAAAAAAAATTATTCCGAGTCTATTTTGTTAGACAAATTTTGTGTGACCCGATTGATAAAAAAAAATATTTTTTCTCTTCAAATATAGATTGGTTCAATTCGTCTCGTAAAATAAATCTATGTGACTATTTCATAAAGACGAATATATAATTTGGAAAAAATAAATGTGATGATATAGATAACATAATTTTTTTTAAAAAATTCCAATTGTTGTAAATCTCTATTCAAATGCGGGATGGTCTTATTATTCACACAAAAATTACAAAATCAAGTATAGATAGTACCTATACATACTTTTGTTATTTTATCTATTTAATTTGAGTGTGAATCTTTATTTTATAATATTATTATGTTTCTTTTCATAAAACAAGAACCGCAAATCCAACATATACCCATATTTGGCATTAACCAAATCAAAAGTTTTAGCACTTTCCCATTTTTGATATCATCCAATTCATTATCTCAATAATTTCAGTGTATCGTTTTTATTATTATTATAATATTGAGTGGGTTTTTGGCTATCATCGATGATCTAACTCATACTTCTTTTTAATAAGAAATATTTATGTCACTGAACCATATGTTCGATATTTCGATTGGGTAGTTATAATTAACTCATATTAGAGACCGGGCTTGTAGCCCAATGGTCTCACCTTCTGCCGATTAGTCGGTTCTCAGGGTTCGATTCCCCCTCTCTCCACGTGTGTTGTAATAAATAATAATAATAATAATTATTATTAACTCAGATTAGTTTAATGGTTTTCTTCTTTTTATAAAAACAGACTTTCCATAACTAATAATCCGATTATTTTATTTATGTTTTGTCATTTTCATGTTATCATGACAATGTGAGAGTTTTAATTTCCCAAAGATTCAGTTTTCTTCAATGATTGGACAACGAAGTTATATTATCACCAGTATAAAAATATAGGCCCACATCTTTCTTTTTTCTTTTTCTTTTTCTTTTTTTATTTTTAAATCTATTAAAATTTAATTTTTTATTGTCTCCTCAATTTATTTATTTTTTCTTAAACAATTTATTATTTTATCTAAAGAGTGAAGCTCCAATATAATCGAATCCATTAATTTTATAAACTATAAATTTAAATAATTGAAACGATTTATTTTATATATTTTTAATGATATTAAATAATGTATCATTGATAAGATTTGAAAATTTGTGATATAGTTTTTTTTTATTTAATAATGGATTGGACCCTATGGAATGTAGACATTCGTTGATTGAGAATCTGAGATGATAAAATTGGGCCCCATATCTACATAACTTTGGGCCGAGATAGAGTGAAATGTTTGGGCTTTTCTCTCATATGTTCATTAATTTAGAATGTAAACAGAAAATTTTCACTTTGAAAATTTATGATGTATCCAACTCAAGTTTTACCTATAAATATTATTTATAGAAGAAAGTATACATTTTTGCAACAAAATTTTGCAAAAAGTTGTGTGTGTGTATGTTGCTCGAGTAGATTTCTCATGAGACGGTTTCACAGATCTTTATTTGTGAGACGGATCAACCCTGCTTATATTTGACATCAAAAGTAATATTTTTGCATATGTGACCCATGGAATTGTCTCACAAAATTAATCTGTGAAACCGTCTTACAAGATTTTTTGTGATGTTCGTGGTTTTACTTGACCAGTAACATTTGAAAAGTTTATTATTCACAAATTACGGATTGAATTGATTTTCGATACGTTGAAGATACAAATACCTTTTGGTTACCATGGGAAAATAATTATTATATGTATTGCTTTTCCTTTTTTCTTGATCATGACTATGCCACTAAATTTGTCGCTTGTGGTACGGTGATATAAACATCTCCAAATAAGAGTTGAATTTCATCTCATATCATAACGAGAAAACATCCTACCATCCATGTAATAATAAAGAAAGATAAATTACAAAAGTTTAGATAATTTGTTATTACAAAAGAAAGATAAATTACAAATTACAAATCAATGTTATGTCTAATATGTTTACTCATTTGTGATTTTATACAAGATCGTCAATTGATTTAATTTTTGACCTCTCAATATTTTTATTTGAATTCAGAATACCAATAGATGTCTTTGTATAAAATCATACGAAGTATAACACATCCAGTATAGCATAGACGAGCTCATAAATCATATGGTTGGCGGATTGAACGTACATTGTTAGTCCCGGCCCAAAACCCCATCACTTTTTTTGTCACATGCTAGTATTTTAATATGAAAATGGGAGGACTTGATAAATTTACATGCGATATACCGATATTTCGAAAAATCGAACAATATCAGGAATGGTGGACTCCATACAAGACGTGATATGAAGCAAGAAATGCAAATTTTATAAAGCAACGGGGGAACAAAACAGTACATTGCTTAAGTGTATCTGGATGCATTTGAGGTCCTTAATTTCATTTCATCGTTTAACTTCTACAACTGTATTTATTGACGCAGTTGGCAACCTATATATCTCACTTCGAACCTCGAAGATTTCTTATATTCCTCGACGGGCAAAACATGGTTTTTTTTTTTATATATGTATAAAAAAATAGAAAAAAAAATATGTAAAAGGGGGCGACCGCCACTCTCGAGGCATAAGTTTTCGTTTAGTCGATTTATGAAAATTAAAATAAAATTTATAACAAGTTTTATTTGAAAGTTCCCAGTGAAAAATTAGCTACTATAGCTGTAGCGATCTGTGTAGATAATAGCACTTAACAAACTTTGCCACACACTTTAAAGCATTGTGTAAAATGTAGTTCACCAATTAATTAATCCAACATAAATTATGTAGAACTGATATTTTTAGTAAAGCGACAAACGTTCAGTCATACCACTGATATCAAAGTCATGGATTTGATTATCATGTATTGCAATAAGTGTAATAATTGATATGGTGATTGTGAGATGCAATAATTGTCTCTGCTAAATAGAGCAATCGAAACATGATAATTGAGCTGTTGTATGATTTAAAAAAAATTTAAATTGTATCATTATCATTAATTATAAATTTTGATAAAGCGGCAAATGCCACAAATTATATATTGCAATATAATTTAAAATATATTTTTAAAGAAAATGTAATGATTTATAGATTCGTTTTCTGGAAATGCAATCAACTAAACACTTAGGCTCCCAAAATCACACTTGGTACCGACTAATTCATCAGGCCAAATCTATCAGGGAAAGTTCTCGTAAAACTTATTTTTCAGTTCAATATATTCAAAATTAGATACTTCAATTTAAAAAATCGAACTTATATCCACTCAAAAATTGAACATCGCGCGGTTGAAATCAATACCGAAAACCATCGTAAAATAAGCCCTTTTGACCTCATGGATATTAAATCTCACCAATCAACTTTGGGACTAAAGTATCTCAGTTGCATTACCATCTTAGGCAGCTCGTCACATGGGATGTCTTTTTTATCCTAAATTTTAGATGCTACTATGCATTGTAATTTCCCAGTCAAACAATTTTTTTTAAAAAAAAGTTGATCTGAAGAGAGTCACGGATACGTATACTATAAAATTATGTGTTATCCAATTAAAAAAAATTGAAATTTAACTTGAAAAAAAAAAAAAAAAAAAAA
>NW_027355090.1:0-4730 GCF_012295235.1 Primulina huaijiensis
TCTATCATACACAGCCTTGCTATGTTCTAATGCCTGCTTATAATTCCCTGCTTTGTAATTCTGATGGGCCAAGTTCAAGAGCATGTCCACGTCAACTGAATAATGAGAAATAAGAGAACAAACCCAGTAAGACTTCATAAACATAATCGTACTCCAGACTAACATATAAATTTAATCAGCAAAGTTTATTGCTCGGTAAGTCTTTGTGATTTGGCTTCTATCATAGAAACTATCAGTTAAACACTACACATTCTCATCACAGTTCATAATATGCTTTCATGGCCTGACATTTACTAATATATGCTAGATTCAAATAATTATGGGAACCTCCTAAAAAATCGAAACAGAAGATCCTCAAAACCTGGCACAGTCATATTTGTTTATGGAAGGGCATTTTTGTTAATGGTGCTCTAAAATAGTTGCATTTTTGTGAGAATCTCAACCGTAAAGATTGTGCAATTGGTAAATGTGCATCGTTACAATGGAAATCATATGCTAAAATTTGAATATATCTATTAACTATGAAACTTCAATAATACTGCAATTACTCATCCATTGGTAAGATTGAGATAACAAGCAGCTGCAAATCCACATTTTCACACAGAATAAGAGTTGGGAGTCCTGGGACAATGATTTATACATCCATGCGTTGGAAGGTTTAGTTCCCCAACTGCAATAAACTTACTGTAAGTTAATGTGATTTCTCGGGAATATTGAACCATAATCCATGTATTAACTTTGTTATTCCATTAAAATCCATAACTGATGCTTAGAAGATCCTAGGCATGCTCCAGCCTCCCACCACGAGGACTTCTTATTCACACCCAATAGACATGGGTGGCAATAAAACTTATTTTGCTCTTTGTAAAACCTAAGCCATCAATTTGGGTCAAAAAATGGTTCTGGTCCTTCTGGATAGATAACTAGTCAAGCTACACATCGACATAATAGATTTCTAGAAATGTTTTCAGCAAAATATTTATAGATCTACATACATAATTAAAAAAGGACATTTATTTAGAAGCGTTTGTGCATTTAGAATTAAATTTTATTCCCACATTTTCTTGAAATAAATAATTATTCTCTTCCTCTTCAAAGTCCTTTCAGTTCTCTAGAGATAATTTTGTCCCCCACCCGTAATTGTTTCAAGCGTAGTCTTTTCATTGCCCCTAACAGCAATATGTAGCATATGATTCAGTAGTTGACGTGAGATATTCCAATTTATAATTTTTGGCAGTTGGATTGAAAATAAGGAATCCCATGACTAAAGCTAATTCATAGAGACAGTGTAATTGTATCATTGAACGACTTGAGATAGAACACGCATCGGATTGAATAGCAGCAGAATCTTAAGAAACAAAAAAAGCTTGCACTTTAGGGGCTGCATAATTTTATAGATTTGAATAGCTCTCGGTATTAGTAAGAAGGCTTATGGCATAAAATGCTTTAAGTCAAGAAATTTTGTTCCCCGGGTTAAAAAAAATGGTTGGAGCAATACCAACATTCAAAACCAAATATTAGGTTAGCCAACAAAACATCCCAAAGCTTTTTTAAGTTTTATATTTTCCCTGAATTCAGTTAACAAATATTTGAAAATGGGAACTTTTAAATTTCTCGAAAAGACTCATAATTCCACAAATCACAAAATAAAGCTCATCAAACACTAAAAACCCTAATTCTTATTGCCTGCAAGGCAAAAAAACAACAAGAAGAAGAAGAAGCAAAACGTAATACCAAAATCACAAAACTGAATAAAATCGAACCTTCACTCGAAAGCTCCGGCTTGACGTTAACCCCGGAGGGAAAAGACAGAGATGGATGGTCTCTGTGATGATCTGCGGCGACATTGTAAGGAGCCCTAGACACCACCTGCGTCTGTTGCTGCTGCCGTTGTACCTGTTGCAGACTCCGGCTGTACTGCCGCGGATCGCTCTGTAACGAGAGCATGTCTCGTGATCTAAACAACCACTACCTCCGCCGCGCAAGTACTCTCATAAAACGGCGGAAGAGCTCGAGATCCGAACGGAGAAAGGGAAATTGGGAAGGAAAAATCCTCGAGAAGGGTTTTTTCTAGAGAAAACTGATAAATAAAGACAAAAGTTGGAAAGAATATTAAAAGGAGAGTAGAAAAGAATAGAATAAGAAAAGGAAAATGGAAAAAGAATAGAACGCGATTCCAATAAAATGCACTTTCACCCCTAGAGGTACATGATTTTCACTTTTCGAACCAAAACACTCAAATCTACACCTCATACCCCACATTCCAGTTTTCTTCTCCAAATGCTTATTTTAATAATAAGCAGTATCCGTCGTTTCATATGTTAGACGAAGTCATTATTTTTTATTTATTTTTTTATTCAATTCAATTCATCTCATCTATGATGAGACATCACTCACATTCCATGTGATGAGTATATGATCCACATGATATAAGAAACATATTACGACATGTTTTATTTTAAAAATCGTATCATCGTGTAAAGTAATATTTTGTTTATTCTAAAAATCGTGTCATCGTGTAAAGTAATATTTTGTTTTGATTTTTTTTCTGATAGATTGTTCTTTATAAAAATTTTCCAAATGATACATATACTAAATTGTCTTAAAATCTGTCTATAAATGCATTTATTTAATATATTAATACTAAAAATAAGCCGATATTTTATTTTGGGCGGAAATATTACCTCTAACATGAATGATTTCATATCACGTAAAATTTTTTGCTCAATATCCAAAGAAATGACATGTTTTTAGAATACTACTTAATTGTGTGCAATTGGCCAGAAAGGGTATTTAATTTAAGACAATATATATCAGTAAATGAAACAATGTTACAAAATTAAAAACATAAAAAAACAAATATTATTCATCCATGTTTTTATTTATCACACTTTATTCATTTCGTTCATAGCCCCAAACATTCAATTAGCCCAACCATTTTAATTGGATTTGGAATTAGTCCAATTAGCACGATTTTGTTTTTGGTCTTAGAATACGGAAGAAAAAAAAATGAAATGAAGCAAAAAACATGAGCTAAAAGGAAAAAAAATTATCCTAAAAAGATAATACAATCGATATTTTTTAAAACTATAAAATTTAGAAAACATATACCAACCCAAATATTGTCCGAATTAATAAACCTAACTGATTATTTGATGAAGTTTGATTTTTTTATTTTTTTAAAAAAAGATGGACAGGTCTGACTGTCATGAAAATTCATTGAAATTATATATTGAACTTGAATTGAGAATTGATATCAACATGTTCAGACATATTGTTTGTGAACCACTTGCAAGCTAGTACTAGTATATTATATTTTATTTTAGTTTATACAAATAAACGAATTAACTTGTTCAGTTGTGTTTGTTTCTTTTATTAAATTGTAAAATTCAGACCTAAAAAATGGAGCTTGAATCTTCGACCAAAGAGACTACTAATATGGAGTTTTTCCCTTTCAATTTTCCTTCTTTCCAAATCAAGTTTCTCTAATGTCTTCACCAATTTAAGTATTATCAAAATATGAAACGATTTATTAATCTCCAAGCATCTTCTACCAAATGATCATAAGGTCCAAAAAATGTGTTTATAAATTACATTTTCTTCAGCAAATCTCATCAGTAATTAGTAGCACGATAATATTAAAGATTTTCAAACGTACTCTTTTATTATAAAGTAAATGGAAATTTCCTTAAACAAAAAGAGAGAGACATGTAATTAACTATATTATATATTCGCAAACTTTCAAGCTCAAACTGCAAGTATATATATATATTACAGGAAAGTACGTAGGGGCCATACTATTTTCCTAGCTAGTCCATTTTATTTGATAAAGATATATTTATTATCACACTACAAATATTTTAATTTGTTCACTTATATATATAACGATACACTACTCCAAGAATTAATCCTTGTAGTAATGTTCCTATCAACGTCTGCAGCTTCATTGGCATAGCAACAACACCTGCAACCCCCATAGTAGCTCCGACGACCTCAACAGCCATAAGGTCCACAACGGCGTCTACCACCATAACCTCCACCAGGATAGCCTCCGTATCCACCACCAGGGTAGCCTCCGTAACCACCTCTGGGATATCCACCGTAACCACCTCCTGGATATCCTCCATATCCACCACCGGGATACCCTCCATAGCCACCACCGGGATATCCTCCATATCCACCACCGGGATACCCTCCATATCCACCACCGGGATATTTTGCTTCACCAACCCCGTTTGTCAACTCATCTTTATTATTTGCTGAAAAATAGGCAATATATATTATTATTATTATTTTCCAATTTTTATCCAACCATTAATTACATGATCCGGCATCTTCAATATGTCCAAAAACAATTTCATAATAATAATAATAATAATAATAATATATGGATATGATGCTTACATGTGTCCAGTGTGTTTGAAGTCTCAGCCAATTCTCTAGCAGCCGCCATTTGAGAGGGAAAATGAAGATATGTAGCCAAGAGGAAGCCAAGAAAGAAAATTGACTTTAAACTCATATTTGAAAGTAATTTAATATTTATATTTATTTAAGTTTTGGTTGAAAATGTTGGCACATTCGGATCTCTATTTATACTCTAAGATCATATAAAATTGGGATGCCACTATTTAAGACTAGGCCCCTAATTTAGTTGGTTGTTAGAGAGTAGTAGTCTTCCATTATAACAAGTCAGCGATATATATCTTGATTAAATACAATCCTTTAACGAA
>NW_027355091.1:0-4730 GCF_012295235.1 Primulina huaijiensis
TTTTACAATGATGATTTTCGCTTTCTCACAATTTGCCTCCTTTCACTGCCAATCAAACCATCAATCCCCAAAGTTTAATAGCAAGAAATAGAAGCCAACAAGTCAACAATGCATGGAAAACTGAAAAAAGGATACATTTTAGTTTTGCTTGAGACCACATTCCCTAAAGTCGGAGACATCGCCTAATTTTTACTTTATAAAACATGTCTAGTAGTAGATATAGGTAATGTAATTTAAAGGTGGTGTTCGACGGTAGCCGAATGCAACGAAAATTCCGATGGTGGATCTATGTTAATCACGAGTCCTTCACATGATTACATGAACTCAATATAAATGGGAACCTATAAAGATTTCAAAGTGGATATCAAAACCATAGAAACCTTGTTTCATATATGATACTCATTAAAAAATATAAAGTTTGATTCCGATGAACGAGACTAGTCCAAATTCAGACTTCGGACCTGATCTAAGTCTGAAATCACGAGAAAAAAAAACCTTTATAAGGGGGTCGGGCTACATTCGCTCAAGTGGAAGACTGAAGATATATCAACAGCTAAGGGTACTGTTTGAAATTAATATAATGAATGAATAAATAAAGTTTTCAAACCTGATATTTATAAAAGAAAACGTGGAGACCACACATGTGAAGTGTTGGACCCCTCGTTCTAGGGTTCGCCTAGGCCAAGCATTCAATGGTTGTCACCCACCCTCTCAACCACAGGCTCGCCTTCTTGGGGCAGGCCAACACCCATGAGCTCGCTCCCCTTGCTTGTGTTTTTTCACAGCAACCCTTGCTTCTCTTGGCTTCACACACTGCACCTCCACCTGCTTGCTCTCTCTCCTAACTTCTTGCTTCATAGCACACTCCTTTAGAATTGTTATCAGTTTCGTGCTCGATCAAATTTATATTGCCCTTAGAAGCTCTCATACCAGGGACAACTTCTCATCCGAGTAACAACACCCCCATGCCCCCCTTAACAATTCTCATCTCCCATGCTCACCTTCATGGGCTACTCTGACTCGATTAGAAATGGGTCTAGGGTCCAAGATCTTGGTATGAACTACCAAGAACTCAAGCTAGGCCGAATCATATGATGGATCTATTTATGGGATATTAACAGTCTCTCCCTCTCAAGTCGAGCTAAAACGCAGGTTCAAAGTTCGATTATGATTTTCAAATTTTGAAAAAATCAATCAAGTCATCTTATAAAGGATTTTTATCCAAACATTAATTGTTTCCATAATCTTCTTCTGTCCGAAGTCAAGTCAAGTTTCAGATCGATATGGAGTCCACTACTTGAAAATGACAGGCAATTGATATTTTCTGATGTAGCAAGTAGGAAAAAATATCCCCGGATTCCCATAAAACAAAAAATAATTATTACCGTTGAGTTTGGAAAACATCGAAAGGAAGAGGTCCACATGCATTAGATCGGTCAATAATGTGTTCCGTAATCATGATCTTGGTTTGAAAATGTGAGTTGTGGTCGAGTCGTGCATTTCCCCCATTCTCCATTAATCCTTAAATATCTTGGAACTAGGCGAAAGAAGAATGGTATTTGTCAAATCACATTTACACATCTCTAGATGTACTTTCCACCACTCACCCACTATCTTTTAAAAAGTCGGATTTGAATTGGGCTCCTCTATAAATACTTGTTAACTCCCTCATTCATTCTCTCCTATCTACATCATATCTTCTCATCACTTCACTCACTAGCCACACATCGCCTCTCGCCCGTAGCCTCGCCTCTCGCCGCGCATTGCCCCTCGCCCCTCACCTCTCACTTGTTCGACGTATCACCCCTCGCCCTCACCCTCACCCTCACCCTCACCGTCACCCCACAGCTTGTCCTCTCCCCACGCCCATCAACTGCTCGACAATATGTGAAGTCCAACGACACGAATGCTTGCTTGCCTAGGCTAGCTCTTGCCCCGACTTCAATGGTTCATTTCTTGTTCCTTTATCCCTTTACTTCAAACATTTTCATACGGTTCTTCCGGGTTAATTTTCCTCACCTACTTGCTTAGTTGCCTTTAAAATCCATGTCTTCTTCCGATTCTCAGTTTAATTCTTGAAGTGATTCTGAAAGAACTAGGGAGTCCGATCAGACTAGAATCTCTTGTGCAATCGAGAAATAAAATTTTGAACTTTCCAACTCTCAAGATGAGGAAGCCGTAAACCATAGTCTCTCTAGTAAAGAAATTCGTCACGTGAATCAACAAATGAACATAGTCAATGCTGATACACTATGATATGACCACCTATCCTCCAACATTTCTCCTACCAGTTAGTCAGACCTTAGGACTTCATGGCACATTCATTATCCCGACCTCCAAAGATCGACCCTATCTAGCTCCAAGGGTTACTATACAACATCAGCTAGAAGCAGCTTTCCGTTTTCCTTTGTCCGAGTTCCTTCAGGAACTTAGCAATTATTATCAGGCGTACCTAGACCAACTTACCCCCAACGCCTTCTGCTCAATATGTAGCTTTGCGGTATTATTCCGAGCTCTAAACCTTCCTCTAGATTGCACTTATTTCTCCTAATTTTTGCTCGAAAGAGGGGTCTTTCTACATAACTTCTTGATCCAGTCGCAAGATCTTTGATGGAGCACCCAGTCATGTGAATGATTGGAGAAAATACATCTTCTTCATCCAACTTCCTAAAGAATTGATGTGTACCACGAAGTGATCTCACTTTCACTAAACCAACTATTCCCAAAGATTTTAAAAAGGACAAAACATACTTGTACATAGTGAGAGCATTAGGAAACCGATGTTTTAGTATTCCCAAAATTTTATCCGAAGATCTCATATGCTATGTCGGATTAAGTCCCGCAAAAATCAAACTGAAAGGCGAAGTCAGTACACACTCCCCTCTTTCTACCATACTTTGTTTTAGTTCTTACTGATATTACTCCTTGATGACAATCTCATATGGTTTTTTGTACTTATTTGCCACCTTTTTTTATACACTGAGGATCATTCCTCACAGATAATGGAAGGACAATTTGACCCAACGGATGAATAGCATGTCATGTGAATTCATATAAAAGAGTAGAGATAGGCTCAAATTCGAATCGTTTCACTTTCATTTGATCCAAAGTTATTTTAAACAAAATATTCACTGAGCTTCTACAATCAATAAAGATTCTTGTCACATCATAATTAGCAATGGTGATCGTCACTAACTATGCATCATTATGTGGAGCCACAACGCCCCAGAGGTCTTTCGACAAAAAGCTAATGGTAGGATCTTGTGGTAAGTTCAGATCCCTATATATCTAAAAAATCTCCAACCTCCTTCAATGTGTCTTCCGAGTTCGCCCAAGTCTCCATCAGAAGCACATCCAGAGATCATATTAATCATTCCTCTCGTAGGAACATTATCCTCGTTCACCCTCCTTTTTTGATTATCAGGTTCTCAAGGGAGTCTTGACCACTGCTCTCTTTTCGGTTCTCCTACTCTATGGTTTATTCATGGAGGACCCCGACCTCGCCTAAGAGGCGGATGAAACTTTGGGCGACCTCCAGATGGGGCTCCCTCTCGCCTATCAGGTGGGGGTAACTTAGGACCCATCTCAATCCTTTGCGATTTTCACACTTCTCTTTTGTTTCCCTCACCTCTATCATGTTATCTCGATTCATAGCTAAGGAAACATAGAGCGAGAATTGCCCTTTGCCTCTACTCTTATTCTCTTCTCTTTCACTCATACCTCTCTTTCTACTCTCTCTCTCTATCCCTCAATTCTACTTCCTCCTTGCCTTTGCTCCATCTTCTTTTGTCGTTGGGCATATTCTAGATTCACCTACTTTTCTGACCGAGCTAAAAGATCATCATAGCTCAATGGACGTTTGTTCAGTAGTGACTTGAAAAATTCTTCTATTTTATTCCTTGGGTAAATGCACTGATCATAATGTCAGGTGTAACCACCGGTATTTCTAGCTCTGCGTTGCTGAAGCATTGGCTAAACTCTCGCGAAGTTTCACTTTCTTGTTTCTTCATTACAAACAAGCTTAGATAATATTTCTGGCACCTCTTTCTTCAAGCAAATCGGTGTAAACAAGCCATAGAAAATTCCTCAAAAGACCGTATGGAGATGAGTTGTAGCGTATTAAACCATTGTTGAACTGATTTCACTAGCGTACCTAGGAACACCCTGCACCTAACCACATCTTAGTATTGATGCAACACCACATTCTCAAATCTTCCCAAGTGTTCTTCAGGGTCGGTACGTCCATCGTACACTCTTATTCTTGATTGTCTAAAACTTGGAGGAAGTTCTTCTTCTAAAATAGTAGGGGAAAAAAGACTCTATCTCTTCGACGTTGGAGCTCTATTCTCCAAACACTGCCTCAACATTCTTATCTCTTTACATAGCTCCTCCATCGCAGGATTCTCTCCACTTGGTAGGGGCTGCGTACCTTCGAACTGAATCTGATGACCTTCGGCATTCTCATCATGTTCTTGTCATTGATCACTATCTTAGACAAATGTGAATTTCTGATTCTTTTGCATGACCTCCTCTAGTGTTTTGGTAATGAATTGGTGATACTAACTAAAAATATAGATTTTAATTCCGATCGATGAAACTAGTAGAATTCAAACTCCGGACATGATCTAAGCTTGAAATCACGAAAAAACTGTGAGAGCCCAAATTCTCAAGGCCCAGACCAATGGGATTAAGTAAGTTAAAATAAGTAAATAATAATAATAATAATAATA
>NW_027355092.1:0-4744 GCF_012295235.1 Primulina huaijiensis
GTAAAACAAATGTGTATATTCTGGTTTAGACCTTCGGCAAACTGGAAAATTTTAGACTTATTTATACTAGCTTAGCATCAAACTGGTTTTGGTAGATTCTCCTGTGGTCTCTGAATGTGAATCTCCAAGTGCTTTTCTGTAGAAATTCACACATGCCCTTTCGTTTCATCAGAAACCCACTGGCCACTTGCAATATTTCCATGGACAGTTTACCATTGTAAATCAAAAGATCTTATAAATCGCAGCGAGTTTGCTTTGATGCCCGGATTTATTTTTAGTAGAGATAGGATTGGGAAATGTTGATCTGAACATGAGTTAATTGGACCAAATATAAAGAAGATTTTAATTTGGTATGAAGTATTGACTTTATTTGTGAAATCATTATTGGCTTACATTTCTACTCTTCAATTTTTTTTAAATTTATCTTAAAAAATTTTGAACTGTGAAATTTAGATTACATCTACCATTAACACTTGATTTCTTATTGATTGAATGCAAAATTATCAACGGTGGAAGCAATGTGTTTTTCTATTTGTCTTCGCATTTAAAATCGGGCTTCATGGATTTCATTTCACCTATATGCACCACACCTGTTTCTCTATTTCACTATGGCTGTCTCTCCATTATGGCTTATGATGTTTATGAAAGATGTCTGGATTAACATGCAGTAATATATTTGTGAGTTTTGGATTATTTGGTAGCTGTTTTTCCATTTGGCTCTCTGGTACTGTTATTTAATTTGCATTTATGTTGCCATTTGACAATTTCTCTCAATATTTCTGAATCAATCCTTGAAAAGCTGTTGATTGTTGCACATGAAATAACATTACCAAATATTTAATATTTTCTTGATTTCAGGGTATTTGTATGATGATAACTGTTTTGCAGCTGGCTCAATTACCAAATATAAAGGCATGTAGAAAATCCGTGCTTTGTAATTACACTGTTGGCTCCATATTCATCAACTGATCATTTTTTGTTGTCTTCTAGGTTGCCACAGTACTTTTGTGCTGTGCCTTCATATATGACATCTTTTGGGTTTTTTTGTCTCCTCTTATATTCCATGACAGCGTTATGATTGCAGTAAGTTTGTATTTATTTGTCATTTCTCTCTTTAATTTTATGATTTTAGCTTATCAATTGTGAACATGGTTCCTATATGGTCTGCTACTTTCCATGGGTAAACTCGATTTTGGATGCTCTGGGCTCAATTCTTAAACAACATCCTTATGTAGATGCGATATGCATTCAACTTTTCTGTACTTTTCCTTTATATAGTTGTTTTGTGGACTAGAATTTGTTTGTCTTCTGATACAAGTACCCCAAGTGTTTTCATTTATATGAAATATCTTCGAGAAAAAGGGAAAATTACAAGTAAAAAACATTTGGAAACATCTCTTGTGTCATATGTTATCTTTCAAAGTGATTAAAAGACCAATCTATATGTGAAGCATCAGCCCTTTTCTTTCTCAGTGTTACTTGATGTCTTTTGGATATTGTGTGAAAATGACTCTGAAGCAAGCTCGGATATCTACTTTTGCAATTAATTCTTGAAAAATTACAAGCAAACGTGGCCATGTAGAATGTATGCATTAAACAACCTCGTGGTATTTTCCTATCAATCTCCTTCATGTTTTACTCTTCATTTTAAGGTGTTTCGGACACTGGAGTGCGTCAGTCCATGTCTTCTGTCCACTTTAACTGTGCAAGGGACCTTTGTCATTTATAAATAAAGGTTGAGAGGTTTTTGTGTCTATAGCTTTGACCATTAAGAAATCTGAATGATCTCACAGTTGTGGTTAAGATAGGTCTAGAACTACTGTACTGTACAGACATCTCCAACTCAACTTTCAAGTCTTGTTCGAAATGTTGGATGTCTGCTGAAAAGTTTTACACATATCAACAGGATTTATGAGTGTATTTGATGCTACTATAAGTGCAGGAGTTTGAATAAGTTAATGATATGCTGAACAATTTGAATTTTTTTAATCTGTGATATTGAATTGACTGAATTTAATGGTTAATTATAATTTGGAGCACATAATACTTGCATTGTTATTGCAATCCTTGTGAATTACTTTATATAGACTTTAAATATTTTTTTTCAAATAATTTAGGTTGCTCGAGGTGATAAAGCCGGTGGAGAATCAATCCCCATGCTTTTGAGGATTCCTCGACTAGCTGATCCTTGGGGTGGTTACAACATGATAGGTTTTGGGGACATTCTCTTCCCGGGTTTACTAGTTTCCTTTGCTCATAGGTACCCGTACAACATCGTGGTTGATGGTGATAAATATGATGATTTACTCTACAAATTTTTGTGAATTTCTTTGGATAAATAATCATTAGTTATAATGCATTTTTTGGGGAATTTGAATAAATTGCAGAGTCATCAATAAAGATGCTGTATTTCGCCTTTTTTCGGATGAAAATTTGTGAATGCTTTTTCAAAAACCTTTAGTTCTGTGTATCAGTCTGATAAGTACAAGTACATGTCCTCATTTAAGTATACTTACATGTTAGTTAAAATGTTTTAATTGAAAAATCTGAGCTTTTAGGTACTCCACTGTATTATTTGACTGGAAAAAATGTTTTGTTGCAGATTTGACAAAGCCTATAAGAAGAGTTCATTGAATGGATACTTCTTGTGGTTGACAATTGGTTATGGAGCTGGTGAGTGTATTTGCTGGATTTTGTGTATTGTTGTATTCTAATGTATGGAACATTTGGGCTTGTGCTGCTTGGATCCAAAACAATACCTTTCTGGTTTCATCACCTCTTTAAATTCAGTTTCCCATCGGTAAATTATTTTTTGATTAAGAACTACACAAATATGTTGGGCATATCTAGGAAAACCGAAAGCTCCCGACTTAAGGATCAACCTTTGTGGTTAAAGTGGGGGATACAATAAATACATGCAATTAAAAGCATGAGTTTAATTTTACAAACAAGTACTTAATCAAGGGATTTCAGCATAAAAAATCTTTCTTTCCTTGCTATCCGAACGTGGTAGATAATACTCCGCGTCCCATGATTCTTGCTAGTTATTTTGTTATCATTCAACATTACAGGCATTTGATTTTTTTGCCATGTTCCATTACTGCATGAAAGCTCTGAGTTATCTTTGTTGAAGAACTATGCGGTTTTCCTATCAAGTTTCTCTCAATAAATGAGCTTGAACTAAATAGTACAGTCATATTGAAGATGCTTTGCTGCAGGCCTGTTATTTACCTACTTAGGCTTATATTTGATGGATGGGCACGGTCAGCCTGCTCTCCTTTATCTGGTTCCCTGTACACTCGGTATGAATCTCTTGCCATCATTTTATACAGTTAAAGAAACTATTTCCCCCTCTATATATCATTTGTAATCTTCAGTTCCATAATTGTTTCTCTATTTCATGCATATAAATTAATGAAATTGCCATTTTCAATTTTATTTTTAAGGAACGATTGTATTCTTTGTACATGAACACGCAACGGCTACGATTATTCTTTTCCTTTTCTTTTTTGGTTTGAATTTTAGCTTTCCAACTTTTACAAATGCAATATATGCATGTGAACTTCAGGAACTTGTGTTTTGTTGGGTTTGGTGAGAAAGGAGCTAAAACAACTTTGGAGCCATGGCATCGTTTCTACCGAATCCACATCCACATCAGGTGAAGCTTGACGGATCGGACTCGTTACCAATACACTCAGAATTGACTCATAGTTCGCCTTCCCCTTTCCCCGAGGCTTCTTCTGACTATGGGAATCCTGTAAACTTTGTACTTCATTTATGTGAAACTTAAAGGTTGAAAATGTGTATAGCACTCTGAAGGTAGTTCACTTATGTATATTGCATATCTTTCTCACTTCTAATGCCAAAAGCTTCATTGGAGTTGAGTAATGTGATTGATTCTGTTGTGGATACTTGTTTCTATGCGTTCTTGCTAATTTTTTGAAGTGATGGGATTTTTTTAGCCTGCTCTCTGTGGAAATTCCTTCGCCTGAAACCCCATATTGCTGTATATATGATTGGTTGACTTTCCAAATTTGTAATGAGAAAATAAGGGTGTTTTTTTAATGTATTTGGAAACTTCGTGTGTGTTTTGCTTTTGGAAAAATATCAAAATATTTGCAGCGGTCAAATCTTATAAAAAATTGTTATGGTATTTAATATTTTTAAATCATTTATGGGTATTTAATATTTTAAAATATATCAGTAGTATGCTGGTTTAGGGGAAAAATAAGAATGCGATATAAAAGTAGTATTGTAAATATATTTATAGATATGTAGTCTTATATATATCAGTAAGTTTAATAAAAATAAGATGGTGTATCATTGACTCAGCTTGTGTATTTCGTCAGATCGCATGATGCCTTTCATTGACGAGACTTTTATATTAAACTTTACTTCAAATTCTATGGTCCTTTGTTTTAGCATCCGCCCATCTCTTCTGACGAAGCAAAGATAGAACTAATTAGCTTGAGAATTAAACAGGATATTCACGATTACCTTCCTCATTTTCCCAGACTTTCAACAATAAAGGCATTCTGATTTTATTAAGTACATCAACATGTAAGTATGATTAGATCACAACATTTTGCAAGACATTTCTCTTCAACCAAAATTTGAAGAGCAAGCCAGAAATTTTAGCACCATCACTGCACAAACCACAACAGCAAAACAGAAGCAGACCAAAAAGAGTGTAAAATACCAACAACAAAAAAAAAAAAAAAAAAAAAAAAAAAAAAAAAAAAAA
>NW_027355093.1:0-4752 GCF_012295235.1 Primulina huaijiensis
ATTTTTAAATATGTGATTGACTATCCATAAAATACCCACTAAATCGGAACCGATAACCAAAACGCAAGTTTTTCGAAATATCAATTTATTCTAAAGTTTAATGTCTGGGACTAAGATTTTTATATATTTTGTGATCTTGGTAAAATATATTTAGTTATGCTATTGGGTTGAGATTTTGTTAAAACTAAGGATAAGAAAAATGAAATTCACATCTCTGTTTTTTATTTTTGTTTAGCTTTACACTATGTTTTAAAAAAAATCGATTTGAATTTGACCTGAATTTGAAAATTCCAAGGATTTGGAAATCAAATTCCATTTGTAGGTTTACTTTCTTTTTTTTTAAGAGCATTTACGAGTTCCATTCCTTTTTTTCAAAATGGAGGACGGATCGAAAATTTTAAATGTTTACTAAACCTTTTTTAAAAATATATTTCTAAAAACAATATATTATTTTATTAAGTGTTGAGTAAAATTTTAAAATAAATGAAGTTATATTATTAAATTTGGATTGTCAAGTTAAATTTAAATATTTGATAACAAAATTGGATATGATGGAGTTTGTTGATTATAAAAATTCAAATCTTATCATTACAAAATTTGTTAAATTCAAACATTTTTTTTATTATGATGATTAGTGGGAATGAAACTAAATTTTTGGCCAAACCTTTTTGCGATTTTTTAAAAACATTTAGTAGAAATTATTACCAAAAAAATTGGTACAATTTTTAACATTTATTATGCATACTGTTATTAATAAATAAATAATAAGTAGTAACCCTATTCACGTTTACGTGCTTGCGTAATTAGTTTTCTAGATTAATAATTATTTTCGTAGTTAAGTTATGTAGACATTTAGATTAGATTAGAAAATCAAAAGTTTATGCACAATCTAAACAAAATATCATCACCTTTTTTTTTATATAAAAAAAAAACGTATTATCCAAAATCTACAGATGTTTAGATAAAATCTACGATGTTTAGATATTCGGTTAAATAAATCGATATAAGATTGGAATCGATATTATCTGAAATATCTTTTATAAATGAAAAAGGCTCGTTCATTTGTATTTGCATTGTTTAGCCATAGTTTTCAGAAAGATTTGTGTGTGAGTAGAAAAAATGGGCGGCCCTGGAATTATCACCGGAAGTCGTAAGGTTTACCCCGGCGAACTGACCTGTAAAGTTCTTCTCACGTGTCTTGTTGGTGCAACGGGAGGCCTGATTTTTGGTTACGATATTGGAATTTCAGGTAATCCATATTTGTTTATTATGTGTGTGTCAGTAAATTTGCTTTCAGAAAATGAATAATTTCGCTTGCAAATTCAGCATCGAAACTAAATGTTTACATTTTTAGAATAAATGTTAACGAAACAATTTTATACCAAATGTTTTTGTATGGTTTTTTTTTTTTTTTTTACAATTACTGGAGTTTTTTGGTGTGTGTAGGTGGGGTGACATCTATGCCTACTTTCTTGGAGAAATTCTTTCCAAAGGTGTACAGGAAGGAGGAACTGAACGTGGGAAGCACTAATCAATATTGCAAATTCAACGATCCAATCTTGACACTTTTCACTTCATCCCTTTATTTGGCTGCCCTGCTGGCGTCCATTGTCGCCTCTAGGGTCACTAGGACTTGTGGGCGGCGCCTCTCCATGCTTTTAGGAGGTGGCCTCTTCCTCATTGGTTCTATGGTCAACGGATTTGCCCACAACCGCGCTATGCTCATCGGGGGTCGTATACTTCTCGGTTTCGGCATTGGTTTCGCCAATCAGGTATAGTTTTTCGAATTAAATTCTATGCATAAAACGTGAACTAATCTTCCGTTCATTATCCTTGTCGCAGTCTGCACCGCTATATCTGTCCGAAATGGCTCCATACAAATATCGTGGGGCATTGAATATCTGCTTCCAACTTTCCATCACCGTTGGAATCCTGGCTGCATATGCTTTGAACTATTTCACAGCGTCACACAAAAACGGGTGGCGTATTAGTTTAGGTGGCGCCGCAGTACCTGCCTTGATCTTCATAATCGGGTCGTTGTTCCTCCCAGATACACCCAACTCACTGATTGAACGAGATAGGAAAGAGGAAGCCAAAACAAGGTTGAGAGAAATCAGAGGAGTCCATGACGTTGATGAGGAGTTCAATGATTTAGTGGTTGCTAGCATCGAATCCAAGAAAATAAAGAACCCTTGGATAAATCTGTTTAAAAGGAAATATAGGCCTCAACTTATGTTTGTTATTCTTATTCCCTTCTTCCAACAATTCACGGGCATGAATGTTTTCATGTTCTATTCTCCTGTTTTGTTTAAAACTATTGGGTTTGAAAACAACGCCTCGTTGATTTCTTCTGTTGCTACCGGGGGTGTCAATTCTGTTGCCACCTTTGTCTCCATTTTATCTGCGGACCGTTTTGGAAGGAAGGCACTGTTTATCGAAGGCGGCGTACAGATGCTTGTCTGTCAGGTAATCTATTATTATATTAACTTTCATTCATGAAACTTTCATCATATGTAACATTTTTTGTTTTTTTAAAAAAATATAATTAAATAAAATTGATGCAGATTATTATCACCTATTGTATTGCGACTAAGTTTGGACTAAGCGGGCACCCCGCTGAAGAACTGTCGAAACCGTTTGCGACTTCGGTGGTTATAGCAATCTGCGTATACATAGCTGGTTTTGCGTGGTCCTGGGGGCCGTTGGGATGGCTGGTGCCGAGCGAAATTTTGCCACTCGAGGTTCGATCTGCGGGACAGAGTGTCAATGTTTGTGTGAACATGTTTTTCACATTTGTCATAGCCCAAATATTCACAATGATGCTATGTCACTTGAGGTATTTGTTGTTCGTCTTTTTCGCGTTCTTTGTGTTTGTTATGACATGTTTCATCATCATTTACTTCCCGGAGACAAAGGGCATTCCGATCGAGGAGATGGCCGATATATGGAAGGCTCACCCCCGCTGGAAGAAGTTTGTTACTGATGAGAATGATAATAAGGATGCTAAAGTTGAGATGTCCGAGGGTATCACCATTGTCAAGGACTTGCCTTGATAATATTTTTTTATTTGGAAAAAACATTTGTTAGTTTTGGTTTAAATAGGTAAGTTTTAGGATTTGGCATGGAGAACTTTCGGTTGCAATTAAATTTCTTTTATTAGGCTTTGGTATTTTCCGTCTTAGTCAATTTTTATATACTATCGTTTTAGAACCTATTTAACTTAAAATGATGTTTAGTGAGGTTTTCGATTTCTGGTCATATTGATCACTATGTTAAAAATAAATTATAAAATAAAAAGAATGATTACCCTTTGTTTTTAATAAATTGTGATCATACTCGTTTATAATTCGGTATTTCATCAACTATTTTATCTAATTTTGACATTGTTAAATTTTATTTTATTCGTGTTACGTTTAATTTAGATTGTAGATCGAATTAAAATTTACGTTCAATTATTTTTTTAAGCCTACATTTTTTTTCTTAATTCAATTAATTTATTAGTATATAAGAGTCAATATAGTTTGTCTGCCACAAAAAAATGTGCATTAAAACATGCATATTCAACAATATTTATTATTTTTTAAACATTTTTATTTTGCAATTATAACTTCATAGATTCTAACTTCAAAATTTAATGAAAAAATAATTTGTTGAGATAAGATCATAATGTTTAGTAAAAATTTTCAATCCTTTATTTTGAAACAAGAAATGGATCTTGCAATTCGAAAATTGTCTTTTTTTTAAAAAAAAAATATAATTTAATCAAATCCAACTTGTAAATGTTTTTATGTTTTAAAACAGTGGTAAAAAAGATAGATTAATTTCATTTTCCTTCTTTAATTTTAACAAAATCTCAACCGAATATCATAACCGATACCAAGATCCCAAAATCTATATAAATATCTTAATCCCGGGTATTTAGCTCTAGAACAAATTAATATTTCCAAAAAAGTTGGATTTCGCTTATCTCACGTACGTGTTATTTTATAAGATGTCAAGTGTAACAATAAAATATGCCATTACTTTTCAATTAATAATAATAATAATAATAAATGCCATTATTTCATTAAAAAAAGAAAAAGAAAAGAAGAAAGGACATCTAATCTAATTTTACCTATGGAAATAAAGAAAATTAAATTCCAAACCCAAACTTATAAGACCTAGTTTTATTTCTTTATATAAAATAAAATCAGTGTATATAGACCCTTTTAATATACACATTGGAACGAGATATATACCACCTTACCATCCACATGCATTATCTCCTAAATAGCGTGGATGGAGTGCACCAAATGTAAATTTTGAAGGGGTATATTTTCGTCCGCTGAATGATATATATGACACGAGAAACAAGTCATGGGAAAAACTCGATCATAATTGGATACTCTGATTCAGCTTACCCTTAGGCGGTATATATATGAAATCAAAATGTTTCCCATTTTGTTGTTATGACCACTCGCTCCGAGTTATTCCTAGGATCGAAATTTCCCGGTTTGCTCTGTTCATGAAGATTTTCCTGTCTCGGTTTGTTTAGAATATCAGAGTTCATTGGCTTTAGGGAATCGAGAATTTCAATGTACTTTTGCGCCCTTCTCACCTAATAATCATATAGCAAGTATGTACAAGAACATTTCATTTCTCCAATATTTAAATCAAATTAAGAATAAACAAAATTTTTTCTAGTAAGTAGATTATTGTAACTAGCTATCGACCTGCATTCTTCTTTGCAATTTGATTTCTCCATCGGCAGAA